>NW_021280227.1:102152-103190 GCF_002162155.2 Triticum dicoccoides
GCTGCCCGGACCCAAAAACTGGAAACGGGTCAAAAAAAACTTCCTATAATGGCACCTGTCTCAAAACACTAAGAAACACCTAAAAATAGGATAGCCAGAAATTTTTTTGAAAAATGCGTTTTCGAAAAATTTTGGGCCTAAACGTAGCGTGGCTACCCGACTCTTCTTTTTTTTTTCCGAAACCTACTCCGGCAAGGAAACACGAATCGGAATCTAGATGGATCCCGAAAACAAACCTAATAAGCAAAGAACTCGGATTGGTGGTGGATATATGGTGGTGGTATATGGCAGCGGTGGTGGTAGCGGTGGTAGTATATGGATATGGATCGGTGGTGGTATATGGACACGGATTGGTGGTGGTATATGGATACGGATTCGGTGCGGTGGTGGTAGATGGCAGGGGCGATGATGATGGTGCGGCGGCGGCATGACAACTTATGACCAGAACTTGAAACTCTAAAAGACTAGACTCTAAGACCAGCAACTAGACACGACGATGCAACCGCAAATTCAACAAAGCAAAACCCTAAAAAGATTATGCAAGGCTCAGATTGGTTCGGATATGATGAACTAACCCTAAATTTTTTTTTGTGGCTTTTTTGTGGACTATAGGTATGAAGAGCAGACTCGATCTAAACTACTAAAAAAACTGTAAAATCTCACCAAGCAACCTGGAAATCTGATACCACTTGATAGAGGCGAGGGTGTCCCGATCTTTCGATGAGATGATAACTATCGATTTGGTGGAGACGACTTTGACGATCCGACTACAAACGTGCACGACGTTGCACCTTAGCAATCGCTAAACCAATCTCCTGAGGTTACTGACGATGCCGGAAGCACGGTCAGCCTGACCACGAAGGTCTATTCCTGCAAGCAATCGAAGAACGAGCAAGAATATGATAAAGCAATCTGAATATCGCAAATATATATGAAGTATTGATAATGGTGGGGATCCGGAAGCGGTCTTGGTCTGGTCGTTGGACACAAACGAAGTACACGAAGTTGCAATGGCTAACTTTTAACTAAACAAATCCC
>NW_021280227.1:103200-149135 GCF_002162155.2 Triticum dicoccoides
ACGACAAATAATATCACTTGTGTGCCCTGTTGATGCCATGGAAGAAGAAGAACGCTGTGCAGGCCCCGCAGGTGCGCTCTTGGCAGATAATGGTGGTTGTGCCTGTTTTCTTGTATCACGGCTGGAGGTGGCACCGGATGGAGGTGCTGGTGCAGTTGAAGTAGAAGATGCACGTGGTGTCCATGATGAAGGTCGGCCTGCAGAAAAGTTAGTTCGCCCCAATGCTTGTCGATCCTGCACTTCACGTTCAGCTTTACAAGCAAGATGGAATAAACGAGTGATATTAGTATACTCCTTATAGTCTAGAATGGTCTGAATCTCTCTATTTAATCCACCCAGAAAACGTGCAAGCATAGCTTCATTCTCCTCAACAATACCACATCTAATCATGCCAGTTTGTAATTCCTGATAATATTCTTCTACAGAATTTTTCCCTTGTCTTAAACGCTACAATGTTCAGACCACCAGACACTTGCAAAACTAGTGAAAGCACAAACAGCTGCAGCAACTCGTCTCTCCTCAGGATATTGTAAACATGTAAATCGTTGTTCAGTTTCTAACTCCCAAGTAAGATATATATCAGGAACATATCTACCCTCAAATGGTGGAATATTCAATTTCAGTTTAGGAATATGGACATCATCTCGTACCTGAGGTGGTGGTGCAGGCCTACCATTACGAATATATACCTGAGGTCGACCTGCTGGTGGTGGTACAGGTGGCTGCACGTAGTGTTGATTTTGATCAACCTCATCCTCATAATCTCCCACATAATCGTCCTCCTCCGCATCAGCAGCAGGAGCCACAGAAGTATCAACAGCAGCACCAACAGTTTGGCCAAACGCAAGAGGAACACGGCTTGCTCGGCGGAGGTCTGCTTCGCGACGTGGAGGTAGTCGTTGTTGTTGTTGTTGGAGAGGTGCGTTAGGTGCAGCGGGTGGTGGTGGTGGAAGACGCGCGAGCAATTCATTAAACTTGTTATCGAGCTTTGTTTCGAACGTCTTCTCAAAGCCAGTGATCTTCTCCATGGCCTCTTCAAAATTGTTCAGCACATCTTGCACCTGTTCAGTCATCATTTGCTGAAACTTATCATGAAGCTCCTTGTTCGATAAATTCTCCCAGTCAATCTCGTCGGCTTGTGATCCTGGCATGGTTAGCAGCAATAGAAACACACAAGAATATGATCCTACAGACTACGAACAAGTGGTGGTGGTGGGGGTCACAAATCCGTCAAGCAAATCTCAAATTCTTACCAGTTCTTACCCAGCAGCAGGCGGTGATCGGCAACCGTTGTAGTCAAAAACTCTCAAAGCTTGGATAGAGCGATTACCAGGGAGAGTCAAACGCACGACGTAGATGTATGTGGAGCTGGGAAGGCTTATAATATGGTAGCAAAAAGGGTCAGCAATAATCAATTCAGAGATGCAAAGTTGAATAAACGCTCAACGACGGTACTGTGCTGGTCCTAGGCTAGACTGTGCTAGAGACGCGAGCCTAGAACACTAACAAAATCACGGCGCGGCACGTAAACAAGGGAAAAGCACACTCTGAATTTTTTTTTTGCGCTCTTTTTTTTTTGCGCTGTTTTTTTTTTGCGAAAAATCACTATAATGGCGAGTGTCTCAAAACTCTTCCTAGCTCAAACTGATAGGATGGGCACGAAATTTTTTCGACCAATTTTTTTTTTTTCGACTGCCCGGACCCAAAAACTGGAAACAGGTCAAAAAAAACTTCCTATAATGGCACCTATCTCAAAACACTCAGAAACACCTAAAAATAGGATAGCCAGAAAATTTTTCGAAAAATGCGTTTTCGAAAAATTTTGGGCCTAAACGGAGCGTGGCTACCCGACTCCGGCAAGGAAACACGAATCGGAATCTAGATGGATCCCGAAAACAAACCTAATAAGCAAAGAACTCGGATTGGTGGTGGATATATGGTGGTGGTATATGGCAGCGGTGGTGGTAGCGGTGGTAGTATATGGATATGGATCGGTGGTGGTATATGGACACGGATTGGTGGTGGTATATGGATACGGATTCGGTGCGGTGGTGGTAGATGGCAGGGGCGATGATGATGGTGCGGCGGCGGCGTGACAACTTATGACCAGAACTCGAAACTCTAAAAGACTAGACTCTAAGACCAGCAACTAGACACGACGATGCAACCGCAAATTCAACAAAGCAAAACCCTAAAAAGATTATGCAAGGCTCAGATTGGTTCGGATATGATGAACTAACCCTAAATTTTTTTTTTGTGGCTTTTTCGTGGACTATAGGTATGAAGAGCAGACTCGATCTAAACTACTAAAAAACTGTAAAATCTCACCGAGCAACCTGGAAATCTGATACCACTTGATAGAGGCAAAGGTGTCCCGTCTTTCGATGAGAAGGTGGATTTCGCTTTGGTGGAAGTCGACTTTGACGATCCGACTACGAACGTGCGAGGACGTCGCGCCTTAGCAATCGCTAAACCAACTCCGAGAGGTTATTGACCACGCCGGAGCACGATCAACCTGACCACGAGGGTCTGTTTCCTGCGAGCAAACGAAGAACAAGCAAGAAACTAAGATTGCAATCTGGATATTGCGAATATAAGATGAAAGCTTTATTGATGAGGACATGACTACCTTGGATATGACCAAAAATATTGCATATATGCATATTTGTCAGGTGATTTCTAGTGCAAACTATTCAATAATCTATTTATGTTATCCAGAACAAAAATACTTCACACACTTTTGTGTTTTGTCTAATTGCAGGTGTATGGGACATTTGTACAATCCACATATGAAGATAAGGAAGAAAGAGATGTTTATTTGCTGTCCAAAAAGTTCTCTCACGTCACTTTTGGCCCAAGAGAAGATAGAGTCCAAGTCTCTCACGTTCTGGATTCAGATTCGGACTGCACAGACACACCTGACTCAAAACGCACACAAGTTTTTCATACGGACTCCGAATTGGGTGATTCTTTTTTTCTTGGAAACTAGATTTCGTGCACTTTCCAACCCAATTGGAATCACCTTCAAATTCGTCCGGAGCGTTGAGTTGTGGACGAAACAATCTGATGCTGCAGCAGAATCCGAGTCAATCTACAAGTCCAAAGGTGTTACATCACCTCCACTTGGGCCCATTGGCCTTGTACGACCTAGATTTAGTTTTAGGCTGCCTTGGGACGTCCTCCCACCTCCTTGGCCGCCACCCCTTGCTCCTATATAAGTAGATCCATCTAGTAGCTTTTCCTTGGGATTTGTTTAGTTAAAAGTTAGCCATTGCAACTTCGTGTACTTCGTTTGTGTCCAACGACCAGACCAAGACCGCTTACGGATCCCCACCATTATCAATACTTCATATATATTTGCAATATTCAGATTGCTTTATCATATTCTTGCTCGTTCTTCGATTGCTTGCAGGAATAGACCTTCGTGGTCAGGCTGACCGTGCTTCCAGCATCGTCAGTAACCTCAGGAGATTAGTTTAGCGATTGCTAAGGCGCAACGTTGTGCACGTTTGTAGTCGGATTGTCAAAGTCGTCTCCACCAAATCGATAGTTATCATCTCATCGAAAGATCGGGACCCTCACCTCTATCAAGTGGTATCAGTTTTCAGGTTGCTCGGTGAGAATTTCCAGTTTTTCTTAGATTAGATTTATTTTCTTACCTATTGTCCAAGAAAAAGCCACAAAAAAAGTTAGATCTGTTCATCCTTACCATCGGTTGCATCGTCGTGTCAGTTGCTGGTCTTAGTGTCTAGTTCCTTTAGAGTTTCGAGTTCTGTTCACATTAGTCACGCCGCCGCTGCATCATTATCCCTTCCGCCGCCCACCATCCCATCTATTAATTTCCACCACGTGCTACACACTGTTCATTGTCATAATCATAGTTGAGGTCACTCACATCTTCGCCTGATCGAATCTGCATCTTATCTAGTTTGTCTTGGAAAGAGGGAGAAAAAGAAGATAAAGAAAAAAAAAGAGAGAAAAAAGGAAAGAAAAAAAAAAGAAAAAGAGGGAGAAGAAAAATAAAAAAAAAGCGTGAGAAAAAAAAGAGAGAAGAAAAAATTTGGATCTATCTAGAATCAATCTCGTACCTGAATTCGGATTGGAATCTGTTTTGCGCATTGTTCAGTAAAACAGGTATATCTTCCTCATACGAAGTCTGTTTTGGCTCCGTGAGTACTCAAATTGAAGATAGCGACGAGCCGCATCTAAATAGTTGCAGAAACTAGTTCAATATTTGACACCTCAAAATCGGCTTCTAAATAGGTCTTTTTGCCCTCCGAAGTTCGTGAACACAGCTTGTTCCAATTTTTCAGGCCAGTTTTAGAATTCTTTGACTCCTCATATCAACTCGGAATTGAGTGATTCTTTTTGCATTGGAAAGCTTGAGTTAGTAGCATTCTTTGCAAGAATTTACCAGAAAATTGGCTCAAACTTTTTAAGAGGAAAGTTGGAGAGAGAGTTGTTGTATATCCTGCTTGGCAGTTGTTTTTCATCATTATCTTCACTGCCGTTGTGATCTTCACTTATATCTTGCTGTCAAGAGCTACTTAGTATCCTTCATTGATGCTAGTTGTGCTACGCCGTGACCTTATTAGTGTTCTAGGCTCGCGTCTCTAGTCCGGTCTAGCCTAGGACCAGCACAGTACCGTCGTTGAGCGTTTATTCAACATTGCATCTTTGAATTGATTATTGCTAATCTTTTGCTACCATATATAGCCAACCCAGCTCCGCATATTTCTACACCGTGTATACGTATGCTCCCCTGGCAATCGCTTTACTCAATATTCGGAGTTACTTGACACCGCTGGTTGCCGATCACCGCCTGCTGCATGGTAAGAACTTGTAAGACATTGATATTTGCTTTACTGTGAGCGTTTTACCACCACATCCTGGTAGTTATAGGAACATTATTTTTGGGTTTTGTTTCTTGTTCTACTAATCATGACAGGATCCAGAGTCAATTCATGGGCTTTGTCGATCGCGGGAGACGTGCCACCACCTTTGCAAATACCACAACTGTCACGAGAGGTGCACAAACATCCAAATGCACATGATCAGGTTAATGTATCTATACCACCATTTAATGGCCGTTTTAAACCTGCTTTATATATTGAATGAGAGTTCGACATAAAAAATATATTTGCTTCCCATAATTTCGATGAACATAAAAAGGTTAAGGTTGCGGTTGGTTCTTTCACTGGTTATGCTTTGGTTTGGTGGAGTGAATATTGTCGGTTACACCCTGATTATATACCTACTACTTGGGATGATTTGAAACTTGCCATGCGACATACTTTCGTCCCTGCTTATTATACTCGTGACATGATTAAGAAGTTGCAACACTTAAAACAAGGTAGTGAAAGTGTAACAAAATATTATGATGATTTACAAACTACCTTGTTGCATTCCTCTTTAGAAGAAAGTGAAGATGATTTTATGGATAGATTTTGGGGAGGATTAAACCGTGATATTCAAGAGATACTAATTCATGAAGAGTGTTATCCTATGGACCATTTGTTTCATCTTGCTTGCAAAGCTGAACAGGAAATAAAACGACATATTAGCCACGAGGAGAACAAGCGCACGGTGCACATTCCAAGAGTTGATATGATTGTTCCTTCAACTACTAGGCATACTATGACAACCACATCCGTTGTTGTCAGGACTACATCACCTTCACCATGTGACACATCGCCCCCGAGAGTGGCTACATCATCTGAGTTGATCATAAGAGGTAATGACAAAGGTACTGATCTTCCATCTCTACATGAGAATGATGAATGCCTTGCCAATTTGAATGCACCATCTGATGAGCTACCCACTACTTTGATCACACCACCTATTTTAGAGGACTACGTTGATAATTTGACTTTGCCTGAAATACCAACAATTATGAGTGCACCCATTGAATTAACTATTGATGCAAAAGAACCAATGTTTAATCATTTTGATATGACCTCTAATCTTGGTGATGATTCTGTGTTGAATGACTTATTGCATGTTTGCTTATTTAAGCATGTTGTAGCATGTAAATTTGATGCAAGTAAGGTTTATTCACCAATGTTGGGATGGTTTAATGATGAACATTGTCAATCTTTTGAAATGAATAAGAGCTTCACTTATATGTGCAAACTGAGTTGCAATATTTTCATGCCTTCTACGTCTTGTGCTAATTTTTTGGCTTTAGATTTTATGAGCTATGCAAGTTACTCATCTATTCATGTGTCATATATGCAAAAATCAAGGGAAGTAAAAATGGATGACATATACATATACAACATGTACACCTTGTCTCTTTTGTTAGCCATATTTCAGATTAAGCAACGCCGAGGACGGCTTTATTTTCAAGAAGGGGAGGATGATGAGGACATGACTACCTTGGATATGACCAAAAATATTGCATATATGCATATTTGTCAGGTGATTTCTAGTGCAAACTATTCAATAATCTATTTATGTTATCCAGAACAAGAATACTTCACACACTTTTGTGTTTTGTCTAATTGCAGGTGTATGGGACATTTGTACAATCCACATATGAAGATAAGGAAGAAAGAGATGTTTATTTGCTGTCCAAAAAGTTCTCTCACGTCACTTTTGGCCCAAGAGAAGATAGAGTCCAAGTCTCTCACGTTCTGGATTCAGATTCGGACTGCACAGGCATACCTGACTCAAAGCACACACAAGTTTTTCATACGGACTCCGAATTGGGTGATTCTTTTTTTGTTGGAAACTAGATTTCGTGCACTTTCCAACCCAATTAGAATCACCTTCAAATTCATCCGGAGCATTGAGATATCGACGAAACAATCTGATGCTGCAGCAGAATCCGAGTCAAACTACAAGTCCAAAGGTGTTACATCACCTCCACTTGGGCCCATTGGCCTTGTACGACCTAGATTTAGTTTTAGGATGCCTTGGGACGTCCTCCCACCTCCTTGGCCGCCACCCCTTGCTCCTATATAAGTAGATCCATCTAGTAGCTTTTCCTGGGGATTTGTTTAGTTAAAAGTTAGCCATTGCAACTTCGTGTACTTCGTTTGTGTCCAACGACCAGACCAAGACCGCTTACGGATCCCCACCATTATCAATACTTCATATATATTTGCAATATTCAGATTGCTTTATCATATTCTTGCTCGTTCTTCGATTGCTTGCAGGAATAGACCTTCGTGGTCAGGCTGACCGTGCTTCCAGCATCGTCAGTAACCTCAGGAGATTGGTTTAGCGATTGCTAAGGCGCAACGTTGTGCACGTTTGTAGTCGGATTGTCAAAGTCGTCTCCACCAAATCGATAGTTATCATCTCATCGAAATATCGGGACCCTCACCTCTATCATACAGCCCTTAGGGCATCGTTTAGACTTTGGGTTTTGTTTAGATTAAAAGTTCGCCATAGCTGCAACTTCGCGGACTTCGTTTGTGTTCAACGACCAGACAAAGGCGTCACAGAACCCCACCTTGATCAATAAAGCTTTCATCTTATATTCGCAATATCCAGGTTGCAATCTTAGTTTCTTGCTTGTTCTTCGTTTGCTCGCACGAAACAGACCCTCGTGGTCAGGTTGATCATGCTCCGGCGTGGTCAATAACCTCTCGGAGTTGGTTTAGCGATTGCTAAGGCGCGACGTCCTCGCACGTTCGTAGTCGGATCGTCAAAGTCGACTTCCACCAAAGCGATATCCATCATCTCATCGAAAGACGGGACACCTTTGCCTCTATCAAGTGGTATCAGATTTCCAGGTTGCTCGGTGAGATTTTACAGTTTTTCATAGTTCAGATCGAGTCTGTTCTTCATACCTATAGTCCACGAAAAAGCCAAGAAAAAAAATTAGGGTTAGTTCATCCCATCCGAACCAATCTGAGCCTTGCATAATCTTTTCTGTATTTGCTTTGTTGAATTTGCGGTTGCATCGTCGTGTCCAGTTGCTGGTCTTAGCGTCTAGTCTTTTAGAGTTTCGAGTTCTGTTCACAGGTTGTCACGTCGCCGCTGCCATATATCACCACCGCATCATCATCGTCGCTGTTGCCATATACCACCACCACAT
Source organism: Triticum dicoccoides (assembly GCF_002162155.2). Taxonomy (NCBI): domain Eukaryota; kingdom Viridiplantae; phylum Streptophyta; class Magnoliopsida; order Poales; family Poaceae; genus Triticum; species Triticum dicoccoides. The sequence goes on from NW_021280227.1 coordinate 111,248, forward strand.
ATTCACCGTCAATCCGAATCCATATACGCCACCACATATCCGCCGCCATCACGCCAATCCGAGTTCACCTGCAACATATATCCGCCACCTGTCCGTGTTCCACCAGATTCATCTTCGCCACCAGTCCAAGTTCCACCAGATTCATCTCCGCCACCAGTCCTAGTCCGAGTCCAGTAATTGTTGCATTGTTCTCGATTTCCAGATCACGTGATACTCCGAGTCGTGACAGAGAAGGACTCCCCAACTTCCGAGCCATCCGCAGAAGAAAAATAGTTCCAATTTCAAAAAAAAAACTAAGTCTGGAAAATTCTGGCTAGGCAGTTTTTAGACCATTTGTAGACTTTTTCGAAAAAAAAATTGTTGCGGAGCAAAAAAAAAAAGAGGAAAAAAAGAACAAAAAAAGAAAAAAATTACAGAGTGTGCTCCGCCCTTGTTTACGTGCCGCGCCGTGATTTTGTTGGTGTTCTAGGCTCGCGTCTCTAGCACAGTCTAGCCTAGGACCAGCACAGTACCGTCGTTGAGCGTTTATTCAACTTTGCATCTCTGAATTGATTATTGCTGACCCTTTTTGCTACCATATTTTAAGCCTTCCCAGCTCCACATACATCTACGTCGTGTGTTTGACTCTCCCTGGTAAGCGCTCTATCCAAGCTTTGAGAGTTTTGACTACAACGGTTGCCGATCACCGCCTGCTGCTGGGTCAGAACTGGTAAGAATTTGAGTTTTGCTTGATGGGTTTGTGACACCCACCACCACCACTTGTTCGTAGTCTGTAGGATCATATTCTTGTGTGTTTCTATTGCTGCTAACCATGCCAGGATCACAAGCCGACGAGATTGACTGGGAGAATTTATCAAACAAGGAGCTTCATGATAAGTTTCAGCAAATGATGACTGAACAGGTGCAAGATGTGCTGAACAATTTTGAAGAGGCCATGGAGAAGATCACTGGCCTTGAGAAGACGTTCGAAACAAAGCTCGATAACAAGTTTAATGAATTGCTCGCGCGTCTTCCACCACCACCACCCGCTGCACCTAACGCACCTCTCCAACAACAACAACAACGACTACCTCCACGTCGCAAAACAGACCTCCGCCGAGCAAGCCGTGTTCCTCTTGCGTTTGGCCAAACTGTTGGTGCTGCTGTTGATACTTCTGTGGCTCCTGCTGCTGATGCGGAGGAGGATGATTATGTGGGAGATTATGAGGATGAGGTTGATCAAAATCAGCACTACGTGCAGCCACCTGTACCACCACCAGCAGGTCGACCTCAGGTATATATTCGTAATGGTAGGCCTGCACCACCACCTCAGGTACGAGATGATGTCCATATTCCTAAACTGAAATTGAATATTCCACCATTTGAGGGTAGATATGTTCCTGATATATATCTTACTTGGGAGTTAGAAACTGAACAACGATTTACATGTTTACAATATCCTGAGGAGAGACGAGTTGCTGCTGCTGTTTGTGCTTTCACTAGTTTTGCATGTGTATGGTGGTCTGAACATTGTAGATTATATCCTATTCCAACTACTTGGGCTGCTTTGAAAACTGCTATGCGTACACGTTGGGTTCCACCATATTATCAACGTGAATTGCTTCAAAAAATTGCAGCGTTTAAGACAAGGGAAAAATTCTGTAGAAGAATATTACCAGGAATTACAAACTGGCATGATTAGATGTGGTATTGTTGAGGAGAATGAAGCTATGCTTGCACGTTTTCTGGGTGGATTAAATAGAGAGATTCAGACCATTCTAGACTATAAGGAGTATACTAATATCACTCGTTTATTCCATCTTGCTTGTAAAGCTGAACGTGAAGTGCAGGATCGACAAGCATTGGGGCGAACTAACTTTTCTGCACGCCGACCTTCATCATGGACACCACGTGCATCTTCTATTTCAACTGCACCAGCACCTCCATCCGGTGCCACCTCCAGCCGTGATACAAGAAAACAGGCACAACCACCATTATCTGCCAAGAGCGCACCTGCGGGGCCTGCACAGCGTTCTTCTTCTTCCATGGCATCAACAGGGCACACAAGTGATATTATTTGTCGTCGTTGTAAGGGAGGAGGTCATTATGCGAGAGAATGCAAATCTCCGCGTGTGATGATTGCTACCGCGGATGGTGGATATGAGTCTGCTAGTGACTATGATGAAGAGACTTTGGCTCTTATTACACGTGAAGAACATGGTGGAGATGATTCTGATCATGAGACGCAATACATGGCTCCTGAAGACGCTGACAGGTATGAATGTTTAGTTGCTCAACGTGTTTTGAGTGTGCAGATCACACAAGCTGAGCAAAATCAGAGGCACAATTTGTTCCATACCAAGGGAGTTGTGAAGGAACGTTCTGTGGGCGTCATCATAGACGGAGGGAGCTGCAACAACTTGGCTAGCATGGAGATGGTGGAGAAGCTTTCTCTCACTACAAGACCACATCCACATCCTTACTACATCCAATGGTTCAACAACAGCGGCAAGGTTAAGGTAACACGTACTGTTCGTGTGCATTTTAGTATCTCTACATATGCTGATTATGTTGATTGTGATGTGGTACCTATGCAAGCATGTTCCTTATTACTTGGTAGACCATGGCAATTTTGATAAAAATTCTGTACACCATGGTAGAAACAATCACTATACTCTTGTTCATAAGGATAAAAATATTACTTTGCTTCCTATGACTCCTGATTCCATTTTGAAAGATGATATTAATAGAGCTAATAAAGCAAAACAGGAGACGAATAAGAGTGAAAATCAGATTGTGGCAAAAGAATTTGAGCAACAAATGAAGCCTAATAATAAACCATCTAATGTTGCTTCTGAAATTAAATTGAAAAGTGCATGTTTATTTGCCACCAAATCTGATATTGATGAGCTAGATTTCAGCAAATCTGTTTGCTATGCTTTTGTGTGCAAAGAGGCATTATTTTCATTCGAGGACGTGCCTTCCTCTTTGCCTCCTGCTGTCACTAACATTTTGCAGGAGTTCGCTGACGTCTTTCCACAAGACGTGCCACCGGGATTACCGCCTATTCGAGGGATTGAGCATCAGATTGACTTAATTCCCGGTGCTTCACTGCCAAACCGTGCACCATACGGTACCAATCCAGAGGAGACGAAGGAGATTATGCGTCAAGTACAAGAGCTTCTCGACAAAGGTTATATACGCGAATCCCTTAGTCCTTGTGCTGTTCCTATTATTCTAGTGCCGAAAAAGGATGTTACATCACGTATGTGTGTTGATTGTAGAGGCATTAATAATATTACTATTCGTTATCGTCATCCTATTCCTAGGCTAGATGATATGCTTGATGAATTGAGTGGCTCTACAATATTCTCCAAAGTTGATTTGCGTAGTGGAAACCATCAAATTCGTATGAAATTGGGAGATGAATGGAAAACAGCATTCAAAACTAAGTTTGGATTATATGAGTGGTTAGTCATGCCTTTTGGGTTAACTAATGCACCTAGTACTTTCATGAGATTAATGAACGAAGTTTTACGTGCTTTCATTGGACGATTTGTGGTAGTTTACTTTGATGACATATTGATTTATAGCAGATCTTTGGAAGAACATTTGGAACATTTACGTGCTATTTTTATTGCTCTACGTGATGCACGTTTGTTTGGTAACCTTGGGAAGTGCACCTTTTGCACCGACCGAGTATCTTTTCTTGGCTATGTTGTTACTCCACAGGGAATTGAAGTTGATAAAGCCAAGATTGAAGCTATTGAGAGTTGGCCGCAACCCAAAACGGTCACACAAGTGAGGAGTTTTCTTGGCCTCGCTGGATTCTATAGGCGTTTTGTGAGAGATTTCAGCACCATTGCTGCACCTCTCAATGAGCTTACAAAGAAAGATGTGCCTTTTCTTTGGGGTACCGCATAGGAAGAAGCCTTCACGGTATTGAAAGATAAGTTGACACATGCTCCTTTACTCCAACTTCCTGATTTTAATATGACTTTTGAGCTTGAATGTGATGCTAGTGGAATTGGATTAGGAGTGTGTTATTACAAGATGGCAAACCTATTGCATACTTTTCTGAAAAATTGAGTGGGCCTAGTCTAAATTATTCTACTTATGATAAAGAATTATATGCTCTTGTTCGGACTTTAGAAACATGGCAACATTATTTATGGCCCAAAGAATTTGTTATACATTCTGATCATGAATCTTTGAAACATATTAAAAGTCAAGCTAAACTGAATCGTAGACATGCTAAATGGGTTGAATTCATTGAGACTTTCCCTTATGTCATTAAACACAAGAAGGGAAAAGAAAATGTTATTGCTGATGCATTGTCTCGTCGCTATACTATGCTTTCACAACTTGACTTCAAAATATTTGGTTTGGAGACCATCAAAGATCAATATGTGCATGATGCTGATTTTAAAGATGTAATGCAGAATTGTAAAGAAGGAAGAATGTGGAACAAGTTTGTTGTTAACGATGGATTTGTGTTCCGTGCTAACAAGCTATGCATTCCAGCTAGCTCCGTTCGTCTTTTGTTGTTGCAGGAGGCGCATGGAGGAGGATTAATGGGACACTTTAGCGTGAAGAAGACGGAGGACGTACTTGCTACACATTTCTTTTGGCCAAAGATGAGACGGGATGTTGAGCGTTTTATTGCTCGCTGCACTACATGTCAAAAAGCTAAGTCACGACTCAATCCTCATGGTTTATATATGCCTTTGCCTGTACCTAGTGTTCCTTGGGAGGATATATCTATGGACTTTGTTTTAGGTTTACCTCGAACAAAGAAGGGGAGGGATAGCATATTTGTTGTCGTGGATAGATTCTCGAAAATGGCACACTTTATACCATGTCATAAAAGCGATGATGCTGTTAATGTTGCTGATTTGTTCTTTCGTGAAATTATTCGCTTGCATGGTGTGCCAAATACTATTGTTTCAGATTGTGATACTAAATTTCTTACCACTTTTGGAGATGTTTATGGGCTAAGTTGGGGACTAAACTGCTTTTTAGTACTACTTGTCACCCCCAAACTGATGGACAAACTGAAGTAGTCAATAGAACGTTGTCTACTATGCTTAGGGCTGTTTTGAAGAATAATAAGAAAATGTGGGAGGACTGCTTGCCTCATATTGAATTTGCTTATAATCGTTCATTGCATTCTACTACTAAGATGTGCCCTTTTGAAGTTGTGTATGGTTTCCTACCTCGTGCACCTATTGATTTGTTGGCTCTTCCATCTTCGGAGAAGGTTAATTTTGATGCTAAACAACATGCTGAATTTATTTTAAAAATGCATGAGTTAACTAAGGAAAACATTGAGCGTATGAATGCTAAATATAAACTTGCTGGAGATAAGGGTAGAAAACATGTTGTGTTTGCACCTGGAGATCTTGTTTGGTTACATTTGCGTAAGGATAGATTTCCTGATTTGCGCAAATCAAAGTTAATGCCACGTGCTGATGGTCCCTTTAAGGTGTTAGAGAAAATAAATGATAATGCATATAAACTTGAGCTGCCTGCAGATTTTGGGGTTAGTCCCACTTTTAACATTGCAGATTTGAAGCCTTATTTGGGTGAGGAAGATGAACTTCCGTCGAGGACGACTTCATTTCAAGAAAGGGAGGATGATGAGGACATCAATACAATTGTTACACCCACAGCCCCTGCTGCTATACATACTGGACCAATTACTAGAGCTCGTGCACGCCAAGTAAATTACCAGGTACTTTCGTTTCTTGGTAATGATTTTAATGTTCATGAGAATATGATGCTGCCTAAATTGGATACATTTGTTTTGCTTACAAATGAAGGGCCTAGCTTGGAGAAGGATGAACATTGGAACAAGAACGGAGTTACAAGTGATGATTTCAGGACTTTGAAGCCACCATAATGGGTGCATGAAGCCTTGGACGAAATATACAAGATGCCACTTCATAAATTTCGTCCCGAGGCTATTTTAGGTGCTGCGTCACCTTATTATTGGGCCAGGCCCATGTAATTTCGAAATACATAAGTATAGGCTATTTTTAGAGTCCGTATGTGTGGGGAAACAAGAGATAGGGTTGATTTCGGACCCCTCCACCAAGGGCCACGAAATTCCCCCCCTCTTCCTCCATATATACAGCCCTTAGGGCATCGTTTAGACTTTGGGTTTTGTTTAGATTAAAAGTTCGCCATAGCTGCAACTTCGCGTACTTCGTTTGTGTTCAACGACCAGACAAAGGCGTCACAGAACCCCACCTTGATCAATAAAGCTTTCATCTTATATTCGCAATATCCAGATTGCAATCTTAGTTTCTTGGTTGTTCTTCGTTTGCTCGCAGGAAACAGACCCTCGTGGTCAGGTTGATCGTGCTCCGGCGTGGTCAATAACCTCTCGGAGTTGGTTTAGCGATTGCTAAGGCGCGACGTCCTCGCACGTTCGTAGTCGGATCGTCAAAGTCGACTTCCACCAAAGCGATATCCATCATCTCATCGAAAGATCGGGACCCTCGCCTCTATCAGTTTTTGACTACAACGGTTGCCGATCACCGCCTGCTGCTGGGTAAGAACTGGTAAGAATTTGAGATTTGCTTGACGGATTTGTGACACCCACCACCACCACTTGTTCGTAGTCTGTAGGATCATATTCTTGTGTGTTTCTATTGCTGCTAACCATGCCAGGATCACAAGCCGACGAGATTGACTGGGAGAATTTATCGAACAAGGAGCTTCATGATAAGTTTCAGCAAATGATGACTGAACAGGTGCAAGATGTGCTGAACAATTTTGAAGAGGCCATGGAGAAGATCACTGGCCTTGAGAAGACGTTCGAAACAAAGCTCGATAACAAGTTTAATGAATTGCTCGCGCGTCTTCCACCACCACCACCCGCTGCACCTAACGCACCTCTCCAACAACAACAACAACGACTACCTCCACGTCGCGAAGCAGACCTCCGCCGAGCAAGCCGTGTTCCTCTTGCGTTTGGCCAGACTGTTGGTGCTGCTGTTGATACTTCTGTGGCTCCTGCTGCTGATGCGGAGGAGGATGATTATGTGGGAGATTATGAGGATGAGGTTGATCAAAATCAACACTACGTGCAGCCACCTGTACCACCACCAGCAGGTCGACCTCAGGTATATATTCGTAATGGTAGGCCTGCACCACCACCTCAGGTACGAGATGATGTCCATATTCCTAAACTGAAATTGAATATTCCACCATTTGAGGGTAGATATGTTCCTGATATATATCTTACTTGGGAGTTAGAAACTGAACAACGATTTACATGTTTACAATATCCTGAGGAGAGACGAGTTGCTGCTGCCATTTGTGCTTTCACTAGTTTTGCATGTGTATGGTGGTCTGAACATTGTAGATTATATCCTATTCCAACTACTTGGGCTGCTTTGAAAACTGCTATGCGTACGCGTTGGGTTCCACCATATTATCAACGTGAATTGCTTCAAAAATTGCAGCGTTTAAGACAAGGGAAAAATTCTGTAGAAGAATATTATCAGGAATTACAAACTGGCATGATTAGATGTGGTATTGTTGAGGAGGATGAAGCTATGCTTGCACGTTTTCTGGGTGGATTAAATAGAGAGATTCAGACCATTCTAGACTATAAGGAGTATACTAATATCACTCGTTTATTCCATCTTGCTTGTAAAGCTGAACGTGAAGTGCAGGATCGACAAGCATTGGGGCGAACTAACTTTTCTGCAGGCCGACCTTCATCATGGACACCACGTGCATCTTCTACTTCAACTGCACCAGCACCTCCATCCGGTGCCACCTCCAGCCGTGATACAAGAAAACAGGCACAACCACCATTATCTGCCAAGAGCGCACCTGCGGGGCCTGCACAGCGTTCTTCTTCTTCCATGGCATCAACAGGGCACACAAGTGATATTATTTGTCGTCGTTGTAAGGGAGGAGGTCATTATGCGAGAGAATGCAAATCTCCGCGTGTGATGATTGCTACCGCGGATGGTGGATATATGCTGTTACCTGTACCTAGTGTTCCTTGGGAGGATATATCTATGGACTTTGTTTTAGGTTTACCTCGAACAAAGAAGGGGAGGGATAGCATATTTGTTGTCGTGGATAGATTCTCGAAAATGGCACACTTTATACCATGTCATAAAAGCGATGATGCTGTTAATGTTGCTGATTTGTTCTTTCGTGAAATTATTCGCTTACATGGTGTGCCAAATACTATTGTTTCAGATCGTGATACTAAATTTCTTAGCCACTTTTGGAGATGTTTATGGGCTAAGTTGGGGACTAAACTGCTTTTTAGTACTACTTGTCACCCCCAAACTGATGGACAAACTGAAGTAGTCAATAGAACGTTGTCTACTATGCTTAGGGCTGTTTTGAAGAATAATAAGAAAATGTGGGAGGAATGCTTGCCTCATATTGAATTTGCTTATAATCGTTCATTGCATTCTACTACTAAGATGTGCCCTTTTGAAGTTGTGTATGGTTTCCTACCTCGTGCACCTATTGATTTCTTGCCTCTTCCATCTTCGGAGAAGGTTAATTTTGATGCTAAACAACGTGCTGAATTGATTTTAAAAATGCATGAGTTAACTAAGGAAAACATTGAGCGTATGAATGCTAAATATAAACTTGCTGGAGAGAAGGGTAGAAAACATGTTGTGTTTGCACCTGGAGATCTTGTTTGGTTACATTTGCGTAAGGATAGATTTCCTGATTTGCGCAAATCAAAGTTAATGCCACGTGCTGATGGTCCCTTTAAGGTGTTAGAGAAAATAAATGATAATGCATATCAACTTGAGCTGCCTGCAGATTTTGGGGTTAGTCCCACTTTTAACATTGCAGATTTGAAGCCTTATTTGGGTGAGGAAGATGAACTTCCGTCGAGGACGACTTTGTTTCAAGAAGGGGAGGATGATGAGGACATCAATACAATTGTTACACCCACAGCCCTTGCTGCTATACATACTGGACCAATTACTAGAGCTCGTGCACGCCAACTAAATTACCAGGTACTTTCGTTTCTTGGTAATGATTCTAATGTTCATGAGAATATGATGCTGCCTAAATTGGATACATTTGTTTTGCTTACAAATGAAGGGCCTAGCTTGGAGAAGGATGAACATTGGAGCAAGAACAAGCATGGAGATGTTGGCATGCGCAAGGGGAACAAGAACGGAGTTACAAGTGATGATTTTAGGACTTTGAAGCCACCATAATGGGTGCATGAAGCCTTGGACGAAATATACAAGATGCCACTTCATAAATTTCGTCCCGAGGCTATTATAGGTGCTGCGTCACCTTTTTATTGGGCCAGGCCCATGTAATTTCGAAATACATAGGTATAGGCTATTTTTAGAGTCCGTATGTGCGGGGAAACAAGAGATAGGGTTGATTTCGGACCCCTCCACCAAGGGCCACGAAATTCCCCCTCTCTTCCTCCATATATACAGCCCTTAGGGCACCGTTTAGACTTTGGGTTTTGTTTAGATTAAAAGTTCGCCATAGCTGCAACTTCGCGTACTTCGTTTGTGTTCAACGACCAGACAAAGGCGTCACAGAACCCCACCTTGATCAATAAAGCTTTCATCTTATATTCGCAATATCCAGATTGCAATCTTAGTTTCTTGCTTGTTCTTCGTTTGCTCGCAGGAAACAGACCCTCGTGGTCAGGTTGATCGTGCTTCGGCGTGATCAATAACCTCTCGGAGTTGGTTTAGCGATTGCTAAGGCGCGACGTCCTCGCACGTTCGTAGTCGGATCGTCAAAGTCGACTTCCACCAAAGCGATATCCATCATCTCATCGAAAGACGGGACACCTTTGCCTCTATCATCTAGCCTAGGAATAGGATGACGATAACGAATAGTAATATTATTAATGCCTCTACAATCAACACACATACGCGATGTACCATCCTTTTTCAGCACTAGAATAATAGGAACAACACAAGGACTAAGGGATTCGCGTATATAACTTTTGTCTAGAAGCTCTTGTACTTGACGCATAATCTCCTTCGTCTCCTCTGGATTGGTACGGTATGGCGCACGGTTTGGCAGTGAAGCACCGGGAATTAAGTCAATTTGATGCTCAATCCCTCGAATAGGCGGTAATCCCGGTGGCACGTCTTGTGGAAAGACGTCAATGAACTCCTGCAAAATGTTAGTGACAGCAGGAGGCAAAGAGGAAGACACGTCCTCGAATGAAAATAATGCCTCTTTGCACACAAAAGCATAGCAAACAGATTTGCTGAAATCTTGTTCATCAATATCAGATTTGGTGGCAAATAAACATGCACTTTTCAATTTAATTTCAGAAGCAACACTAGATGGTTTATTATTAGGCTTCATTTGTTGCTCAAATTCTTTTGCCACAATCTGATTTTCACTCTTATTCTTCTCCTATTTTGCTTTATTAGCTCTATTAATATCATCTTTCAAAATAGAATCAGGAGTCATAGGAAGCAAAGTAATATTTTTATCCTTATGAACAAGAGTATACTGATTGTTTCTACCATGGTGTACAGAATTTTTATCAAATTGCCATGGTCTACCAAGTAATAAGGAACATGCTTGCATAGGTACCACATCACAATCAACATAATCAGCATATGTAGAGATACTAAAATGCACACGAACAGTACGTGTTACCTTAACCTTGCCGCTGTTGTTGAACCATTGGATGTAGTAAGGATGTGGATGTGGTATTGTGGTGAGAGAAAGCTTCTCCACCATCTCCATGCTAGCCAAGTTGTTGCAGCTCCCTCCGTCTATGATGACGCGCACAGAACGTTCCTTCACAACTCCCTTGGTATGGAACAAATTGTGCCTCTGATTTTGCTCAGCTTGTGTGATCTGCACACTCAAAACACGTTGAGCAACTAAACATTCATACCTGTCAGCGTCTTCAGGAGCCATGTATTGCATCTCATGATCAGAATCATCTCCACCATGTTCTTCACGTGTAATAAGAGCCAAATTCTCTTCATCATAGTCACTAGCAGACTCATATCCACCATCCGCGGTAGCAATCATCACACGCGGAGATTTGCATTCTCTCGCATAATGACCTCCTCCCTTACAACGACGACAAATAATATCACTTGTGTGCCCTGTTGATGCCATGGAAGAAGAAGAACGCTGTGCAGGCCCCGCAGGTGCGCTCTTGGCAGATAATGGTGGTTGTGCCTGTTTTCTTGTATCACGGCTGGAGGTGGCACCGGATGGAGGTGCTGGTGCAGTTGAAGTAGAAGATGCACGTGGTGTCCATGATGAAGGTCGGCCTGCAGAAAAGTTAGATCGCCCCAATGCTTGTCGATCCTGCACTTCACGTTCAGCTTTACAAGCAAGATGGAATAAACGAGTGATATTAGTATACTCCTTATAGTCTAGAATGGTCTGAATCTCTCTATTTAATCCACCCAGAAAACGTGCAAGCATAGCTTCATTCTCCTCAACAATACCACATCTAATCATGCCAGTTTGTAATTCCTGATAATATTCTTCTACAGAATTTTTCCCTTGTCTTAAACGCTGCAATTTTTGAAGCAATTCACGTTGATAATATGGTGGAACCCAACGCGTACGCATAGCAGTTTTCAAAGCAGCCCAAGTAGTTGGAATAGGATATAATCTACAATGTTCAGACCACCAGACACATGCAAAACTAGTGAAAGCACAAACAGCTGCAGCAACTCGTCTCTCCTCAGGATATTGTAAACATGTAAATCGTTGTTCAGTTTCTAACTCCCAAGTAAGATATCAGGAACATATCTACCCTCAAATGGTGGAATATTCAATTTCAGTTTAGGAATATGGACATCATCTCGTACCTGAGGTGGTGGTTCAGGCCTACCATTACGAATATATACCTGAGGTCGACCTGGTGGTGGTGGTGCTGGTGGCTGCACGTAGTGCTGATTTTGATCAACCTCATCCTCATAATCGCCCGCATACTCATCATCCTCCTGGGTACCAGCAGCAGCAGTAGCAGGAGCCAAAGAAGCACCAACAGCAGTAGCAGCGGCACCAGAATTTTGTCCTGGCTCAATAGGAACACGCTGTGCTCATCCATACTGATTCGGAAGGGGGCGTAGTTGTTGTTGTTGTTGCAGAGGTGCGACAGGTGCAGCCGGTGGTGGAAGACGCGCAAGCAGTTCATTAAATCTGTTATCGAGCTTTGTTTCGAACGTCTTCTCAAGGCCAGTAATCTTCTCCATGGCCTCTTCAAAATTGTTCAGCACATCTTGCACCTGTTCAGTCATCATTTACTGAAACTTATCATGAAGCTCCTTGTTCGATAAGTTCTCCCAGTCAATCTCGTCGGCTTGTGATCCTGGCATGGTTAGCAGCAATAGAAACACACAAGAATATGATCCTATAGACTACTAAGAAGTTGTGGTGGTGTATCACAAACCCGTCAAGCAAATCTCAAATTCTTACCAGTTCTTACCCAGCAGCAGGTGGTGATCGGCAACCGTTGTAGTCAAAACTTCTCAAAGCTTGGATAGAGCGATTACCAGGGAAAGTCAAACGCACGACGTAGATGTATGTGGAGCTGGGAAGGCTTATAATATGGTAGCAAAAAGGGTCAGCAGTAATCAATTCAGAGATGCAAAGTTGAATAAACGCTCAACGACGGTACTGTGCTGGTCCTAGGCTAGACCGTGCTAGAGACGCGAGCCTAGAACACTAACAAAATCACGACGCTGCACGTAAACAAGGGAAAAGCACACTCTCGAACATTTTTTTTCGCTCTTTTTTTTTGCACTGCTTTTTTTTGCGCTGCTCTCTTTTTTTTTGCGAAAAATCACTATAATGGCGAGTGTCTCAAAACTCTTCCCAGGTCAAACAGACAGGATGAGCACGAAATTTTTGTGACCAAAATTTTATTTTTTGACTGCCCGGACCCAAAAACCGGAAACGGGTCAAAAAAACTTTCTATAACGGCGACTGTCTCAATACGCTTAGAAACACCTAAAAATAGTATAGCCAGAAATTTTTTTGTCAAGTGCGTTTTCCGAAAATTTTGGGCCTAAACGGAGGGTGGTTTCCGGACTCTCTTTTTTTTTTTGGAAACCAACCTCTTCTACGGACGGCAAAAGATTGCTGGAATCCGAAACCTACTCAGACAAGGAAACACGAATCGGAAATTAGATGGATCCCGAAAACAAACCTAATATGCAAGGAACTCGGATTGGTGGTGGATATATGGTGGTGGTATATGGCAGCGGTGGTGGTAGCGGTGGTAGTATATGGATATGGATCGGTGGTGGTATATGGACACGGATTGGTGGTGGTATATGGATACAGATTCGGAGCGGTGGCGGATAAGCGGTGGTGGTAGATGGCAGGGGCGATGATGATGGTGCGGCGGCGGCGTGACAACTTATGACCAGAACCTGAAACTCTAAAAGACTAGGCTCTAAGACCAGCAACTAGACACGACGATGCAACCGCAAATTCAACAAAGCAAAACCCTAAAAAGATTATGCAAAGGCTCAGATTGGTTCGGATATGATGAACTAACCCTAATTTTTTTTGTGGCTTTTTCGTGGACTGTAGGTATGAAGAACAGACTCGATCTAAACTACGAAAAACTGTAAAATCTCACCGAGCAACCTGGAAATCTGATACCACTTGATAGAGGCAAAGGTGTCCTGTCTTTCGATGAGATGATGGATATCGCTTTGGTGGAAGTCGACTTTGACGATCCGACTACGGACGTGCGAGGACGTCGCGCCTTAGCAATCGCTAAACCAACTCCGAGAGGTTATTGACCACGCCGGAGCACGATCAACCTGACCACGAGGGTCTGTTTCCTGCGAGCAAACGAAGAACAAGCAAGAAACTAAGATTGCAATCTGGATATTGCGAATATAAGATGAAAGCTTTATTGATCAAGGTGGGGTTCTGTGACGCCTTTGTCTGGTCGTTGAACACAAACGAAGTACGCGAAGTTGCAGCTATGGCGAACTTTTAATCTAAACAAAACCCAAAGTCTAAACGGTGCCCTAAGGGCTGTATATATGGAGGAAGAGAGGGGGAATTTCGTGGCCCTTGGTGGAGGGGTCCGAAATCAACCCTATCTCTTGTTTCCCCACACATACGGACTCTAAAAATAGCCTATACCTATGTATTTCGAAATTACATGGGCCTGGCCCAATAAAAAGGTGACGCAGCACCTATAATAGCCTCGGGACGAAATTTATGAAGTGGCATCTTGTATATTTCGTTCAAGGCTTCATGCACCCATTATGGTGGCTTCAAAGTCCTGAAATCATCACTTGTAACTCCGTTCTTGTTCCCCTTGCGCATGGCATTATCTCCATGCTTGTTCTTGCTCCAATGTTCATCCTTGTCCAAGCTAGGCCCTTCATTTGTAAGCAAAACAAATGTATCCAATTTAGGCAGCATCATATTCTCATGAACATTAGAATCATTACCAAGAAACGAAAGTACCTGATAATTTAATTGGCGTGCGCGAGCTCTAGTAATTGGTCCCGTATATGTAGCAGTAGGGTTGTGGGTGTAACAATGGTATTGATGTCCTCATCAAACCTCATCCTCATAATCTCCCACATAATCATCCTCCTCCGCTTCAGCAGCAGGAGCCACAGAAGTATCAACAGCAGCACCAACAGTTTGGCCAAACGCAATAGGAACACGGCTCGCTCGGCGAAGGTCTGTTTCGCGATGTGGAGGTAGTCGTTGTTGTTGTTGTTGGAGAGGTGTGTTAGGTGCAGCGGGTGGTGGTGGTGGAAGACGCGCGAGCAATTCATTAAACTTGTTATCGAGCTTTGTTTCGAACGTCTTCTCAAGGCCAGTGATCTTCTCCATGGCCTCTTCAAAATTGTTCAGCACATCTTGCACCTGTTCAGTCATCATTTGCTGAAACTTATCATGAAGCTCCTTGTCAGATAAATTCTCCTAGTCAATCTCGTCGGCTTGTGATCCTGGCATGGTTAGCAGCAATAGAAACACACAAGAATATGATCCTACAGACTACGAACAAGTGGTGGTGGTGGGTGTCACAAATCCGTCAAGCAAAACTCAAATTCTTACCAGTTCTTACCCAGCAACAGGCGGGGATCGGCAACCGTTGTAGTCAAAACTCTCAAAGCTTGGATAGAGCGATTACCAGGGTGAGTCAAACGCACGACGTAGATGTATGTGGAGCTGGGAAGGCTTATAATATGGTAGCAAAAAGGGTCAGCAATAATCAATTCAGAGATGCAAAGTTGAATAAACGCTCAACGACGGTACTGTGCTGGTAGGCTAGACTGTGCTAGAGACGCGAGCCTAGAACACCAACAACATCACGGCGCGGCACGTAAACAAGGCAGGAGCACACTCTGAATTTTTTTTCTCTTTTTTTTTGCACTTTTTTTCCTCTTTTTTTTTGCTCCGCAACAATTTTTTTTCGAAAAAGTCTACAAATGGTCTAAAAACTGCCTAGCCAGAATTTTCCAGACTTAGTTTTTTTTTTGAAATTGGAACTATTTTTCTTCTGCGGATGGCTCGGAAGTTGGGGAGTCCTTCTCTGTCACGACTCGGAGTATCGCGTGATCTAGAAATCGAGAACAATGCAACAATTACTGGACTCGTACTAGGACTGGTGGCGGAGATGAATCTGGTGGAACTCGGACTGGTGGCGGAGATAAATCTGGTGGAACACGGACAAGTGGCGGATATATGTTGCAGGTGAAATCAGATTGGCGTGATGGCGGCGGATATGTGGTGGCGTATATGGATTCGGATTGGTGGTGAATATGTGGTGGTGGTATATGGCAACAGCGACGATGATGATGCGGTGGCGATATATGGCAGCAGCGACGTGACAACCTATGAACAGAACTCGAAACTCTAAAAGACTAGACGCTAAGACCAGCAAGTTGACACGACGATGCAACCGCAAATTCAACAAAGCAAATACAGAAAAGATTATGCAAAGGCTCAGATTGGTTCGGATGGGATGAACTAACCCTAATTTTTTTTCTTGGCTTTTTCGTGGACTATAGGTATGAAGAACAGACTCGATCTAAACTATGAAAAACTGTAAAATCTCACCGAGCAACCTGGAAATCTGATACCACTTGATAGAGGCAAAGGTGTCCCGTCTTTCGATGAGATGGTGGATTTCGCTTTGGTGGAACTCGACTTTGACGATCCGACTACGAACGTGCGAGGACGTCGCGCCTTAGCAATCGCTAAACCAACTCCGAGAGGTTATTGACCACGCCGGAGCACGATCAACCTGACCACGAGGGTCTGTTTCCTGCGAGCAATCGAAGAACAAGCAAGAAACTAAGATTGCAATCTGGATATTGCGAATATAAGATGAAAGCTTTATTGATCAAGGTGGGGTTCCGAGATGTCTTTGTCTGGTCGTTGAACACAAACGAAGTACGCGAAGTTGCAGCTATGGCGAACTTTAATCTAAACAAAACCCAAAGTCTAAACGATACCCTAAGGGCTGTATATATGGAGGAAGAGGGGGGGGGGGCATTTCGTGACCCTTGGTGGAGGGGTCCGAAATCAACCCTATCTCTTGTACCACACATACAGACTCTAAAAGTAGCCTATACTTATGTATTTCGAAATTACATGGGCCTGGCCCAATAATAAGGTGACGTAGCACCTATAATAGCCTCGGGACGAAATTTATGAAGTGGCATCTTGTATATTTCGTCCAAGGCTTCATGCACCCATTATGGTGGCTTCAAATTCCTGAAATCATCACTTGTAACTCCATTCTTGTTCCCCTTGCGCATGGCATCATCTCCATGCTCGTTCTTGCTCCAATGTCCATCCTTCTCCAAGCTAGGCCCTTCATTTGTAAGCAAAACAAATGTATCCAATTTAGGCAGCATCATATTCTCATGAACATTACAATCATTACCAAGAAACGAAAGTACCTGATAATTTAATTGGCGTGCGCGAGCTCTAGTAATTGGTCCAGTATATGTAGCAGTAGGGGCTGTGGATGTAACAATGGTATTGATGTCCTCATCACTACCGACCCGACATCCGGTACAACCGCTGGCCCCTGTGACGTCCATCTCCTGAAGCCGGCGCCTGACCTCCCAGCGGTAGTACCGCCTTCCTCGTCCCGGTACTTCCGCCCTGCATGAGTCACCAGCGGTACAACCGCCCCCGCGACTGGTACAACCGGCCTGTCTGCGCACAGTGTATTGGGCCGAGCCCGTGTACCCCTTTGCCCTCACTTACCCCTTCGTGGCTCTAGACTATATATACTCCTCCACCCCCACCTAGTTAGGTTTAGCACTGGAGTAGCTCATATTTGTGAGAGAGTGATAGAGGCAAAGGTGTCCCGTCTTTCGATGAGATGATGGATATCGCTTTGGTGGCAGTCGACTTTGACGATCCGACTACGAACGTGCGAGGACGTCGCGCCTTAGCAATCGCTAAACCAACTCCGAGAGGTTATTGACCACGCCGGAGCACGATCAACCTGACCACGAGGGTCTGTTTCCTGCGAGCAAACGAAGAACAAGCAAGAAACTGAGATTGCAATCTGGATATTGCGAATATAAGATGAAAGCTTTATTGATCAAGGTGGGGTTCTGTGACGCCTTTGTCTGGTCGTTGAACACAAACGAAGTACGCGAAGTTGCAGCTATGGCGAACTTTTAATCTAAACAAAACCCAAAGTCTAAACGATGCCCTAAGGGCTGTATATATGGAGGAAGAGGGGGGAATTTCGTGGCCCTTGGTGGAGGGGTCCGAAATCAACCCTATCTCTTGTTTCCCCACACATACGGACTCTAAAAATAGCCTATACTTATGTATTTCGAAATTACATGGGCCTGGCCCAATAAAAAGGTGACGCAGCACCTATAATAGCCTCGGGACGAAATTTATGAAGTGGCATCTTGTATATTTCGTCCAAGGCTTCATGCACCCATTATGGTGGCTTCAAAGTCCTGAAATCATCACTTGTAACTCCGTTCTGGTTCCCCTTGCGCATGGCATCATCTCCATGCTCGTTCTTGCTCCAATGCCCATCCTTCTCCAAGCTAGGCCCTTCATTTGTAAGCAAAACAAATGTATCCAATTTAGGCAGCATCATATTCTCATGAACATTAGAATCATTACCAAGAAACGAAAGTACCTGATAATTTAATTGGCGTGCACGAGCTCTAGTAATTGGTCCAGTATATGTAGCAGTAGGGGCTGTGGGTGTAACAATGGTATTGATGTCCTCATCACTACCGCCCCGACATCCGGTACAACCGCTGGCCCCTGTGACGTCCATCTCCTGAAGCCGGCGCCTGACCTCCCAGCGGTAGTACCGCCTTCCTCGTCCCGGTACTTCCGCCCTGCATGAGTCACCAGCGGTACAACCGCCCCCGCGACCGATACAACCGGCCTGTCTGCACACAGTGTATTGGGCCGAGCCCGTGTACCCCTTTGCCCTCACTTACCCCTTCGTGGCTCTAGACTATATATACTCCTCCACCCCCTCCTAGTTAGGTTTAGCACTGGAGTAGCTCATATTTGTGAGAGAGTGATAGAGGCAAAGGTGTCCCGTCTTTCGATAAGATGATGGATATCACTTTGGTGGCAGTCGACTTTGACGATCCGACTACGAACGTGCGAGGACGTCGCGCCTTAGCAATCGCTAAACCAACTCCGAGAGGTTATTGACCACGCCGGAGCACGATCAACCTGACCACGAGGGTCTGTTTCCTGCGATTAAACGAAGAACAAGCAAGAAACTGAGATTGCAATCTGGATATTGCGAATATAAGATGAAAGCTTTATTGATCAAGGTGGGGTTCTGTGACGCCTTTGTCTGGTTGTTGAACACAAACGAAGTATGCGAAGTTGCAGCTATGGCGAACTTTTAATCTAAACAAAACCCAAAGTCTAAACGATGCCCTAAGGGCTGTATATATGGAGGAAGAGGGGGGAATTTCGTGGCCCTTGGTGGAGGGGTCCGAAATCAACCCTATCTCTTGTTTCCCCACACATACGGACTCTAAAAATAGCCTATACTTATGTATTTCGAAATTACATGGGCCTGGCCCAATAATAAGGTGACGCAGCACCTATAATAGCCTCGGGACGAAATTTATGAAGTGGCATCTTGTATATTTCGTCCAAGGCTTCAAAGTCCTGAAATCATCACTTTTAACTCCGTTCTTGTTCTTGCTCCAATGTTCATCCTTCTTCAAGCTAGGCCCTTCATTTGTAAGCAAAACAAATGTATCCAATTTAGGCAGCATCATATTCTCATGAACATTAGAATCATTACCAAGAAACGGAAGTACCTGGTAATTTAGTTGGCGTGCACGAGCTCTAGTAATTGGTCCAGTATGTATAGCAGCAGGGGCTATGGGTGTAACAATTGTATTGATGTACTCATCATCCTCCCCTTCTTGAAATGAAGTCGTCCTCGACGGAAGTTCATCTTCCTCACCCAAATAAGGCTTCAAATCTGCAATGTTAAAAGTGGGACTAACCCCAAAATCTGCAGGCAGCTCAAGTTTATATGCATTATCATTTATTTTCTCTAACACCTTAAAGGGACCATCAGCACGTGGCATTAACTCTGATTTGCGCAAATCAGGAAATCTATCCTTACGCAAATGTAACCAAACAAGATCTCCAGGTGCAAACACAACATGTTTTCTACCCTTATCTCCAGCAAGTTTATATTTAGCATTCATACGCTCAATGTTTTCCTTAGTTAACTCATGCATTTTTAAAATCAATTCAGCACGTTGTTTAGCATCAAAATTAACCTTCTCCGAAGATGGAAGAGGCAACAAATCAATAGGTGCACGAGGTAGGAAACCATACACAACTTCAAAAGGGCACATCTTAGTAGTAGAATACAATGAACGATTATAAGCAAATTCAATATGAGGCAAGCATTCCTCCCACATTTTCTTATTATTCTTCAAAACAGCCCTAAGCATAGTAGACAACGTTCTATTGACTACTTCAGTTTGTCCATCAGTTTGGGGGTGACAAGTAGTACTAAATAGCAGTTTAGTCCCCAACTTAGCCCATAAACATCTCCAAAAGTGGCTAAGAAATTTAGTATCACGATCTGAAACAATAGTATTTGGCACACCATGCAAGCGAATAATTTCACGAAAGAACAAATGAGCAACATTAACAGCATCATCGCTTTTATGACATGGTATAAAGTGTGCCATTTTCGAGAATCTATCCACGACAACAAATATGCTATCCCACCCCTTCTTTGTTCGAGGTAAACCTAGAACAAAGTCCATAGATATATCCTCCCAAGGAACACTAGGTACAGGCAAAGGCATATATAAACCATGAGGATTGAGTCGTGACTTAGCTTTTTGACATGTAGTGCAGCGAGCAATAAAACGCTCAACATCCCGTCTCATCTTTGGCCAAAAGAAATGTGTAGCAAGTACGTCCTCCGTCTTCTTCACGCCAAAGTGTCCCATTAATCCTCCTCCATGCGCCTCCTGCAACAACAAAAGACGAACGGAGCTAGCTGGAATGCATAGCTTGTTAGCACGAAACACAAATCCATCGTTAACAACAAACTTGTTCCACATTCTTCCTTCTTTACAATTCTGCATTACATCTTTAAAATTAGCATCATGCACATATTGATCTTTGATGGTCTCCAAACCAAATATTTTGAAGTCAAGTTGTGAAAGCATAGTATAGCGACGAGACAATGCATCAGCAATAACATTTTCTTTTCCCTTCTTGTGTTTAATGACATAAGGGAAAGTCTCAATGAATTCAACCCATTTAGCATGTCTACGATTCAGTTTAGCTTGACTTTTAATATGTTTCAAAGATTCATGATCAGAATGTATAACAAATTCTTTGGGCCATAAATAATGTTGCCATGTTTCTAAAGTCCGAACAAGAGCATATAATTTCTTTATCATAAGTAGAATAATTCAGACTAGGCCCACTCAATTTTTCAGAAAAGTATGCAACAGGTTTGCCATCTTGTAATAACACACCTCCTAATCCAATTCCACTAGCATCACATTCAAGCTCAAAAGTCTTATTAAAATCAGGAAGTTGGAGTAAAGGAGCATGTGTCAACTTATCTTTCAATACCGTGAAGGCTTCTTCCTGTGCGGTACCCCAAACAAAAGGCACATCCTTCTTTGTAAGCTCGTTGAGAGGTGCAGCAATGGTACTGAAATCTCTCACAAAACGCCTATAGAATCCAGCGAGGCCAAGAAAACTCCTCACTTGTGTGACCGTTTTGGGCTGCGGCCAACTCTCAATAGCTTCAATCTTGGCTTTGTCAACTTCAATTCCCTGTGGAGTAACAACATAGCCAAGAAAAGATACTCGGTCGGTGCAAAAGGTGCACTTCCCAAGGTTACCAAACAAACGTGCATCACGTAGAGCAATAAAAACAGCACGTAAATGTTCCAAATGTTCTTCCAAAGATCTGCTATAAATCAGTATATCATCAAAATAGACTACCACAAATCGTCCAATGAAAGCACGTAAAACTTCGTTCATTAGTCTCATGAAAGTACTAGGCGCATTAGTTAACCCAAAAGGCATGACTAATGATGAGGACATCAATACAATTGTTACACCCACAGCCCCTGCTGCTATACATACTGGACCAATTACTAGAGCTCGTGCACGCTAACTAAATTACCAGGTACTTTCGTTTCTTGGTAATGATTCTAATGTTCATGAGAATATGATGCTGCCTAAATTGGATACATTTGTTTTGCTTACAAATGAAGGGCCTAGCTTGGAGAAGGATGAACATTGGAGCAAGAACAAGCATGGAGATGATGGCATGCGCAAGGGGAACAAGAACGGAGTTACAAGTGATGATTTCAGGACTTTGAAGCCACCATAATGGGTGCATGAAGCCTTGGACGAAATATACAAGATGCCACTTCATAAATTTCGTCCCGAGGCTATTTTAGGTGCTGCGTCACCTTATTATTGGGCCAGGCCCATGTAATTTCGAAATACATCAGTATAGGCTATTTTTAGAGTCCGTATGTGTGGGGAAACAAGAGATAGGGTTGATTTCGGACCCCTCCACCAAGGGCCACGAAATTCCCCCCTCTTCCTCCATATATACAGCCCTTAGGGCATCGTTTAGACTTTGGGTTTTGTTTAGATTAAAAGTTCGCCATAGCTGCAACTTCGCGTACTTCTTTTGTGTTCAACGACCAGACAAAGGCGTCACAGAACCCCACCTTGATCAATAAAGCTTTCATCTTATATTCGCAATATCCAGATTACAATCTCAGTTTCTTGCTTGTTCTTCGTTTGCTCGCAGGAAACAGACCCTCGTGGTCAGGTTGATCGTGCTCCGGCATGGTCAATAACCTCTCGGAGTTGGTTTAGCGATTGCTAAGGCGCGACGTCCTCGCACGTTCGTAGTCGGATCGTCAAAGTCGACTGCCACCAAAGCGAAATCCACCATCTCATCGAAAGACGGGACACCTTTGCCTCTATCAATGCGCCTCCTGCAACAACAAAAGACGAACGGAGCTAGCTGGAATGCATAGCTTGTTAGCACGAAACACAAATCCATCGTTAACGACAAACTTGTTCCACATTCTTCCTTCTTTACAATTCTGCATTACATCTTTAAAATCAGCATCATGCACATATTGATCTTTGATGGTCTCCAAACCAAATATTTTGAAGTCAAGTTGTGAAAGCATAGTATAGCGACGAGACAATGCATCAGCAATAACATTTTCTTTTCCCTTCTTGTGTTTAATGACATAAGGGAAAGTCTCAATGAATTCAACCCATTTAGCATGTCTACGATTCAGTTTAGCTTGACTTTTAATATGTTTCAAAGATTCATGATCAGAATGTATAACAAATTCTTTGGGCCATAAATAATGTTGCCATGTTTCTAAAGTCCGAACAAGAGCATATAATTCTTTATCATAAGTAGAATAATTCAGACTAGGCCCACTCAATTTTCAGAAAAGTATGCAACAGGTTTGCCATCTTGTAATAACACACCTCCTAATCCAATTCCACTAGCATCACATTCAAGCTCAAAAGTCTTATTAAAATCAGGAAGTTGGAGTAAAGGAGCTTGTGTCAACTTATCTTTCAATACCGTGAAGGCTTCTTCCTGTGCGGTACCCCAAAGAAAAGGCACATCTTTCTTTGTAAGCTCATTGAGAGGTGCAGCAATGGTGCTGAAATCTCTCACAAAACGCCTATAGAATCCAGCGAGGCCAAGAAAACTCCTCACTTGTGTGACCGTTTTGGGCTGCGGCCAACTCTCAATAGCTTCAATCTTGGCTTTATCAACTTCAATTCCCTGTGGAGTAACAACATAGCCAAGAAAAGATACTCGGTCGGTGCAAAAGGTGCACTTCCCAAGGTTACCAAACAAACGTGCATCACGTAGAGCAATAAAAACAGCACGTAAATGTTCCACATGTTCTTCCAAAGATCTGCTATAAATCAATATGTCATCAAAGTAAACTACCACAAATCGTCCAATAAAAGCACGTAAAACTTCGTTCATTAATCTCATGAAAGTACTAGGTGCATTAGTTAACCCAAAAGGCATGACTAACCACTCATATAATCTAAACTTAGTTTTAAATGCTGTTTTCCATTCATCTCCCAATTTCATACGAATTTGATGGTAGCCACTACGCGAATCAACTTTGGAGAATATTGTAGAGCCACTCAATTCATCAAGCATATCATCTAGCCTAGGAATAGGATGACGATAACGAATAGTAATATTATTAATGCCTCTACAATCAACACACATACGCGATGTACCATCCTTTTTCGGCACTAGAATAATTGGAACAACACAAGGACTAAGGGATTCGCGTATATAACCTTTGTCGAGAAGCTCTTGTACTTGACGCATAATCTCCTTCGTCTCCTCTGGATTGGTACGGTATGGTGCACGGTTTGGCAGTGAAGCACCGGGAATTAAGTCAATCTGATGCTCAATCCCTCGAATAGGCGGTAATCCCGGTGGCACGTCTTGTGGAAAAACGTTAGCGAACTCCTGCAAAATGTTAGTGACAGCAGGAGGCAAAGAGGAAGGCACGTCCTCGAATGAAAATAATGCCTCTTTGCACACAAAAGCATAGCAAACAGATTTGCTGAAATCTAGCTCATCAATATCAGATTTGGTGGCAAATAAACATGCACTTTTCAATTTAATTTCAGAAGCAACACTAGATGGTTTATTATTAGGCTTCATTTGTTGCTCAAATTCTTTTGCCACAATCTGATTTTCACTCTTATTCTTCTCCTATTTTTCTTTATTAGCTCTATTAATATCATCTTTCAAAATGGAATCAGGAGTCATAGGAAGCAAAGTAATATTTTTATCCTTATGAACAAGAGTATAGTGATTGTTTCTACCATGGTGTACAGAATTTTTATCAAATTGCCATGGTCTACCAAGTAATAAGGAACATGCTTGCATAGGTACCACATCACAATCAACATAATCAGCATATGTAGAGATACTAAAATGCACACGAACAGTACGTGTTACCTTAACCTTGCCGCTGTTGTTGAACCATTGGATGTAGTAAGGATGTGGATGTGGTCTTGTGGTGAGAGAAAGCTTCTCCACCATCTCCATGCTAGCCAAGTTGTTGCAGCTCCCTCCGTCTATTATGACGCGCACGGAACGTTCCTTCACAACTCCCTTGGTATGGAACAAATTGTGCCTCTGTTTTTGCTCAGCTTGTGTGACCTGCACACTCAAAACACGTTGAGCAACTAAACATTCATACCTGTCAGCGTCTTCAGGAGCCATGTAGTGCGTCTCATGATCAGAACCATCTCCACCATGTTCTTCACGTGTAATAAGAGCCAATGTCTCCTCATCATTGTCACTAGCGGACTCATATCCACCACCCTCGGTAGCAATCATCACACGCGGAGATTTGCATTCTCTCGCATAATGACCTCCTCCCTTACAACGACGACAAATAATATCACTTGTGTGCCCTGTTGATGCCCTGGAAGAAGAACTCTGTGCAGGCCCGGCAGGTGCGCTCTTGGCAGATAATGGTGGTTGTTCCTGTTTTCTTGTATCACGGCTGTAGGAGGCACCTGATTGAGGTGCTGGTGCAGTTGAAGTAGAAGATGCACGCAGTGTCCATGATGAAGGTCGGCCTGCAGAAAAGTTAGTTCGCGCCAATGCTTGTCGATCCTGCACTTCACGTTCAGCTTTACAAGCAAGATGGAATAAACGAGTGATATTAGTATACTCCTTATAGTCTAGAATGGTCTGAATCTCTCTATTTAATCCACCCAGAAAATGTGCAAGCATAGCTTCATTCTCCTCAACAATACCACATCGAATCATGCCAGTTTGTAATTCCTGATAATATTCTTCTACAGAATTTTTTCCTTGTCTTAAACGCTGCAATTTTTGAAGCAATTCACGTTGATAATATGGTGGAACCCAACGCGTACGCATAGCAGTTTTCAAAGCAGCCCAGGTAGTTGGAATAGGATATAATCTACAATGTTCAGACCACCAGACACATGGAAAACTAGTGAAAGCACAAACTGCAGCAGCAACCCGTCTCTCCTCGGGATATTGTAAACATGTAAAACGTTGTTCAGTTTCTAACTCCCAAGTAAGATATATATCAGGAACATATCTACCCTCAAATGGTGGAATATTCAATTTCAGTTTAGGAATATGGACATCATCTCGTACCTGAGGTGGTGGTGCAGGCCTACCATTACGAATATATACCTGAGGTCGACCGCTGGTGGTGGTGCTGGTGGTTGCACGTAGTTCTGATTTTGAGCAACCTCATCCTCGTAATCTCCCACATAATCATCCTCCTCCGCATCAGCAGTAGGAGCCATAGAAGTATCAACAGCAGCACCAACAGTTTGGCCAAACGCAAGAGGAACACGGCTCGCTCGGCGGAGGTCTATTTCGCGACGTGGAGGTAGTCGTTGTTGTTGTTGTTGGAGAGGTGCGTTAGGTGCAGCGGGTGGTGGTGGTGGAAGACGCGCGAGCAATTCATTAAACTTGTTATCGAGCTTTGTTTCGAACGTCTTCTCCATGCCATCTATCTTCTCCATGGCCTCTTCAAATCTGTTTAGCACGTCTTGCACCTGTTCACTCATCATTTGCTGAAATTTATCATGCAAATCCTTATTCGTCATGTTCTCCCAATCAGTCTCGTCGGCTTGTGATCCTGGCATGGTTAGCAGCAATAGAAACACACAAGAATATGATCCTACAGACTACTAACAAGAGGTGGTGGTGGGGTCACAAATCCGTCAAGCAAATCTCAAATTCTTACCAGTTCTTACCCAGCAGCAGGCGGTGATCGGCAACCGTTGTAGTCAAAAACTCTCAAAGCTTGGATAGAGCGATTACCAGGGAGAATCAAACGCACGACGTAGATGTATGTGGAGCTGGGAAGGCTTATAATATGGTAGCAAAAAGGGTCAGCAATAATCAATTCAGAGATGCAAAGTTGAATAAACGCTCAACGACGGTACTGTGCTGGTCCTAGGCTAGACTGTGCTAGAGACGCGAGCCTAGAACACCAACAAAATCACGGCGCGGCACGTAAACAAGGGAAAAGCACACTCTGGAAATTTTTTTTTCGCTCTTTTTTTTGCGCTCTTTTTTTTTCTGCTTTTTTTGCGAAAAATCACTATAATGGCGAGTGTCTCAAAACTCTTCCTCGCTCAAACTGACAGGATGGGCACGAAATTTTTTTGACCAATTTTTTTTTTTGACTGCCCGGACCCAAAAACTGGAAACGGGTCAAAAAAAACTTCCTATAATGGCACCTGTCTCAAAACACTCAGAAACACCTAAAAATAGGATAGCCAGAATTTTTTTCGAAAAATGCGTTTTCGAAAAATTTTGGGCATAACGGAGCGTGGTTTCCCGACTCTTTTTTTTTCCGAAACCTACTCCGGCAAGGAAACACGAATCGGAATCTAGATGGATCTCGAAAACAAACCTAATATGACAAGAACTCGGATTGGTGGTGGATATATGGTGGTAGATGGCAGCGGTGGTGGTATATGACAGCTGTGGTGGTATATGGATACGGATTCGAAGCGGTGGTGGATAAGCGGTGGTGGTAGATGGCAGGGGTGATGATGATGGTGCGGCGGCGGCGTGACAAATTATGACCAGAACTCGAAACTCTAAAAGACTAGACTCTAAGACCAGCAACTAGACACGACGATGCAACCGCAAATTCAACAAAGCAAAACCCTAAAAAGATTATGCAAAGGCTCAGATTGGTTCGGATATGATGAATGATGAGGACATGACTACCTTGGATATGACCAAAAATATTGCATATATGCATATTTGTCAGGTGATTTCTAGTGCAAACTATTCAATAATCTATTTATGTTATCCAGAACAAAAATACTTCACACACTTTTGTTTTTTGTCTAATTGCAGGTGTATGGGACATTTGTACAATCCACATATGAAGATAAGGAAGAAAGAGATGTTTATTTGCTGTCCAAAAAGTTCTGTCACGTCACTTTTGGCCCAAGAGAAGATAGAGTCCAAGTCTCTCACGTTCTGGATTCAGATTCGGACTGCACAGACATACCTGACTCAAAATGCACACAAGTTTTTCATACGGACTCCAAATTGGGTGATTCTTTTTTTGTTGGAAACTAGATTTCGTGCACTCTCCAACCCAATTGGAATCACCTTCAAATTCGTCCGGAGCGTTGAGTTGTGGACGAAACAATCTGATGCTGCAGCAGAATCCGAGTCAAACTACAAGTCCAAAGGTGTTACATCACCTCCACTTGGGCCCATTGGCCTTGTACGACCTAGATTTAGTTTTAGGCTGCCTTGGGACGTCCTCCCACCTCCTTGGCCGCCACCCCTTGCTCCTATATAAGTAGATCCATCTAGTAGCTTTTCCGGGGGATTTGTTTAGTTAAAAGTTAGCCAACGCAACTTCGTGTACTTCGTTTGTGTCCAACGACCAGACCAAGACCGCTTCCGGATCCCCACCATTATCAATACTTCATATATATTTGCAATATTCAGATTGCTTTATCATATTCTTGCTCGTTCTTCGATTGCTTGCAGGAATAGACCTTCGTGGTCAGGTTGATCGTGCACCGGCGTGGTCAATAACCTCTGGAGATTGGTTTAGCGATTGCTAAGTGGTATCAGTTTTCAGGTTGCTCGGTGAGAATTTCCAGTTTTCCTAGATTAGATTTATTTTCTTACCTATTGTCCAAGAAAAATCCATAAAAAAGAGTTAGATCTATTCATCCTTTTTCCAAGCCAGTCTGAGCCTTTGCAATTTTCTTTTCATTGCTTGCATAGTTGAATTATCGGTTGCATCGTCGTGTCGAGTTGCTGGTCTTGGTGTCTAGGTCGTTTAGAGTTTCGAGTTCTGTTCACATTAGTCACGTCGCCGCTGCATCGTTATCCCTTCCGCTGTCCACCACCCATCCATCAATTTCCTCCACGTGCTACCCACCGTTCATTGTCATAATCATAGTTGAGATCGTTCCCATCTTCGCTTGATCCACTCTACATCTTATCTAGTTTGTTTTGGGAAAGAGGGAGAGAGAAAAAAAAGATAGAGAAAAAAAATGAGAGAAAAAAAAAGTAAAAAAAAGTCAGAGAAAAAAAAAGAAAGGAAAAGAAAAAAAAGTGTGAGAACAAAAAGACAGGAGAAAAAAAACAAAAAATCGAATCTATCTAGAATCAATCTCGTACCTGAATTCGGATTGGAATCTGTTTTGCACACTGTTCAGTAAAACAGGTGTATCTTCCTCATACGAAGTCCGTTTTGGCTCCGTGAGTACTCAAATTGAAGCTAGAGACGAGCCGCATCTAAATAGTTGCAGAAGCTAGTTCAATATTTGACACCTCAAAATCGGCTTCTAAATAGGTCTTTTTGCCCTTTGAAGTTCGTGAACACAGCTTGTTCCAATTTTTCAGGCCAGTTTTAGAATTCTTTGACTCCTCATATCAACTCGGAATTGAGTGATTCTTTTTGCATTGGAAAGCTTGAGTTAGTAGCATTCTTTGAAAGAATTTATCAGAAAATTGTCTCAAACTTTTCAAGAGGAAAGTTGGAGAGAGAGTTGTTGTATATCCTGCTTGGCAGTTGTTTTTCATCATTATCTTCACTGCCATTGTGATCTTCACTTATATCTTGCTGTCAAGAGCTACTTAGTATCCTTCATTGATGCTAGTTGTGCTACGCCGTGACCTCATTAGTGTTCTAGGCTCGCGTCTCTAGTCCGGTCTAGCCTAGGACCAGCACAGTACCGTCGTTGAGCGTTTATTCAACATTGCATCTTTGAATTGATTATTGCTAATCTTTTGCTACCATATATAGCCAACCCAGCTCCACATATTTCTACACTGTGTATACGTATGCTCCCCTGGCAATCGCTTTACTCAATATTCGGAGTTACTTGACACCGCTGGTTGCCGATCACCGCTTGCTGCATGGTAAGAACTTGTAAGACATTGATATTTGCTTCACTGTGAACGTTTTACCACCACATCCTAGTAGTTATAGGAACATTATTTTTGGGTTTTGTTTCTTGTTCTACTAATCATGACAGGATCCAGAGTCAATTCATGGGCTTTGTCGATCGCGGGAGACGTGCCACCACCTTTGCAAATACCACAACCGTCACGAGATGATGAGGACATCAATACAATTGTTACACCCACAGCCCCTGCTGCTATACATACTGGACCAATTACTAGAGCTCGTGCACGCCAACTAAATTACCAGGTACTTTCGTTTCTTGGTAATGATTCTAATGTTCATGAGAATATGATGCTGCCTAAATTGGATACATTTGTTTTGCTTACAAATGAAGGGCCTAGCTTGGAGAAGGATGAATATTGGAGCAAGAACAAGCATGGAGATGATGGCATGCGCAAGAGGAACAAGAACGGAGGTACAAGTGATGATTTCAGGACTTTGAAGCCACCATAATGGGTGCATGAAGCCTTGGACGAAATATACAAGATGCCACTTCATAAATTTCGTCCCGAGGCTATTTTAGGTGCTGCGTCACCTTATTATTGGGCCAGGCCCATGTAATTTCGAAATACATAAGTATAGGCTATTTTTAGAGTCCGTATGTGTGGGGAAACAAGAGATAGGGTTGATTTCGGACCCCTCCACCAAGGGCCACGAAATTCCCCCCTCTTCCTCCATATATACAGCCCTTAGGGCATCGTTTAGACTTTGGGTTTTGTTTAGATTAAAAGTTCGCCATAGCTGCAACTTCGCGTACTTCGTTTGTGTTCAACGACCAGACAAAGGCGTCACAGAACCCCACCTTGATCAATAAAGCTTTCATCTTATATTCGCAATATCCAGATTGCAATCTTAGTTTCTTGCTTGTTCTTCGTTTGCTCGCAGGAAACAGACCCTCGTGGTCAGGTTGATCGTGCTCCGGCGTGGTCAATAACCTCTCGGAGTTGGTTTAGCGATTGCTAAGGCGCGACGTCCTCGCACGTTCGTAGTCGGATCGTCAAAGTCGACTTCCACCAAAGCGATATCCATCATCTCATCGAAAGATCGGGACCCTCGCCTCTATCAAGTGGTATCAGATTTCTAGGTTGCTCGGTGAGATTTTATAGTTTTTCGTAGTTTAGATCGAGTCTGTTCTTCATACCTACAATCCACGAAAAAGCCACAAAAAAAATTAGGGTTAGTTCATCATATCCGAACCAATCTGAGCCTTTGCATAATCTTTTTAGGGTTTTGCTTTGTTGAATTTGCGGTTGCATCGTCGGTCTAGTTGCTGGTCTTAGAGTCTAGTCTTTTAGAGTTTCGAGTTCTGGTCATAAGTTGTCACGCCGCCGCCGCACCATCATCATCGCCCTGCCATCTACCACCACCGCTCCGAATTCGTATCCATATACCACCACCAATCCGTGCCCATATACCACCACCGATCCATATCCATATACTACCACCGCTACCACCACCGCTGCCATATACCACCACCATATATCCACCACCAATCCGAGTTCCTTGCTTATTAGGTTTGTTTTCGGGATCCATCTAGATTCCGGTTCGTGTTTCCTTGTCGGGTAGCCACGCTCCGTTTAGGCCCAAAATTTTTCGAAAACGCATTTTTCGAAAAAAATTCTGGCTATCCTATTTTTAGGTGTTTCTGAGTGTTTTGAGACAGGTGCCATTATAGGAAGTTTTTTTTGACCCGTTTCCAGTTTTTGGGTCCGGGCAGTCAAAAAAAAAAATTTTGGTCAAAAAAATTTCGTGCCCATCCTGTCAGTTTGAGCTAAGAAGAGTTTTGAGACACTCGCCATTATAGTGATTTTTCGCAAAAAAAAAGCAGCGCAAAAAAAAAGCAGCGCAAAAAAAAAAGAGCGCAAAAAAAAAGAGCGAAAAAAAAAAATTCCAGAGTGTGCTTTTCCCTTGTTTACGTGCCGCGCCGTGATTTTGTTAGTGTTCTAGGCTCGCGTCTCTAGCACAGTCTAGCCTAGGACCAGCACAGTACCGTCGTTGAGCGTTTATTCAACTTGGCATCTCTGAATTGATTATTGCTGACCCTTTTTGCTACCATATTATAAGCCTTCCCAGCTCCACATACATCTACGTCGTGCGTTTGACTCTCCCTGGTAATCGCTCTATCCAAGCTTTGAGAGTTTTTGACTACAACGGTTGCCGATCACCGCCTGCTGCTGGGTAAGAACTGGTAAGAATTTGAGATTTGCTTGACGGATTTGTGACACCCACCACCACCACTTGTTCGTAGTCTGTAGGATCATATTCTTGTGTGTTTCTATTACTGCTAACCTTGCCAGGATCACAAGCCGACGAGATTGACTGGGAGAATTTATCGAACAAGGAGCTTCATGATAAGTTTCAGCAAATGATGACTGAACAGGTGCAAGATGTGCTGAACAATTTTGAAGAGGCCATGGAGAAGATCACTGGCTTTGAGAAGACGTTCGAAACAAAGCTCGATAACAAGTTTAATGAATTGCTCGCGCGTCTTCCACCACCACCACCCGCTGCAGCTAACGCACCTCTCCAACAACAACAACAACAACGACTACCTCCATGTCGCGAAGCAGACCTCCGCCGAGCAAGCCGTGTTCCTCTTGCGTTTGGCCAAACTGTTGGTGCTGCTGTTGATACTTCTGTGGCTCCTGCTGCTGATGCGGAGGAGGATGATTATGTGGGAGACTATGAGGATGAGGTTGATCAAAATCAACACTACGTGCAGCCACCTGTACCACCACCAGCAGGTCGACCTCAAGTATATATTCGTAATGGTAGGCCTGCACCACCATCTCAGGTACGAGATGATGTCCATATTCCTAAACTGAAATTGAATATTCCACCATTTGAGGGTAGATATGTTCCTGATATATATCTTACTTGGGAGTTAGAAACTGAACAACGATTTACATGTTTACAATATCCTGAGGAGAGACGAGTTGCTGCTGCCGTTTGTGCTTTCACTAGTTTTGCATGTGTATGGTGGTCTGAACATTGTAGATTATATCCTATTCCAACTACTTGGGCTGCTTTGAAAACTGCTATGCGTACGCGTTGGGTTCCACCATATTATCAACGTGAATTGTTTCAAAAATTGCAGCGTTTAAGACAAGGGAAAAATTCTGTAGAAGAATATTATCAGGAATTACAAACTGGCATGATTAGATGTGGTATTGTTGAGGAGAATGAAGCTATGCTTGCACGTTTTCTGGGTGGATTAAATAGAGAGATTCAGACCATTCTAGACTATAAGGAGTATAATAATATCACTCGTTTATTCCATCTTGCTTGTAAAGCTGAACGTGAAGTGCTGGATCGACAAGCATTGGGGCGAACTAACTTTTCTGCAGGCCGACCTTCATCATGGACACCACGTGCATCTTCTACTTCAACTGCACCAGCACCTCCATCCGGTGCCACCTCCAGCCGTGATACAAGAAAACAGGCACAACCATCATTATCTGCCAAGAGCGCACCTGCGGGGCCTGCACAGCGTTCTTCTTCTTCCATGACATCAACAGGGCACACAAGTGATATTATTTGTCGTCGTTGTAAGGGAGGAGGTCATTATGCGAGAGAATGCAAATCTCCGTGTGTGATGATTGCTACCGCGGATGGTGGATATGAGTCCGCTAGTGACTATGATGAGGAGACTTTGGCTCTTATTACACGCGAAGAACATGGTGGAGATGATTCTGATCATGAGACGCAATACATGGCTCCTGAAGACGCTGACAGGTATGAATGTTTAGTTGCTCAACGTGTTTTGAGTGTGCAGGTCACACAAGCTGAGCAAAATCAGAGGCACAATTTGTTCCATACCAAGGGAGTTGTGAAGGAACGTTCTGTGCGCGTCATCATAGACGGAGGGAGCTGCAACAACTTGGCTAGCATGGAGATGGTGGAGAAGCTTGCTCTCACCACAAGACCACATCCACATCCTTACTACATCCAATGGTTCAACAACAGCGGCAAGGTTAAGGTAACACGTACTGTTCGTGTGCATTTTAGTATCTCTACATATGCTGATTATGTTGATTGTGATGTGGTACCTATGCAAGCATGTTCCTTATTACTTGGTAGACCATGGCAATTTGATAAAAATTCTGTACACCATGGTAGAAACAATCACTATACTCTTGTTCATAAGGATAAAAATATTACTTTGCTTCCTATGACTCCTGATTCCATTTTGAAAGATGATATTAATAGAGCTAATAAAGCACAACAGGAGAAGAATAAGAGTGAAAATCAGATTGTGGCATAAGAATTTGAGCAACAAATGAAGCCTAATAATAAACCATCTAGTGTTGCTTCTGAAATTAAATTGAAAAGTGCATGTTTATTTGCCACCAAATCTGATATTGATGAGCTAGATTTCAGCAAATCTGTTTGCTATGCTTTTGTGTGCAAAGAGGCATTATTTTCATTCGAGGACGTGCCTTCCTCTTTGCCTCCTGCTGTCACTAACATTTTGCAGGAGTTCGCTGACGTTTTTCCACAAGACGTGCCACCGGGATTACCGCCTATTCGAGGGATTGAGCATCAGATTGACTTAATTCCCGGTGCTTCACTTCCAAACCGTGCACCATACCGTACGAATCCAGAGGAGACGAAGGAGATTATGCGTCAAGTACAAGAGCTTCTCGACAAAGGTTATATACGCGAATCCCTTAGTCCTTGTGCTGTTCCTATTATTCT
This sequence comes from Triticum dicoccoides, assembly GCF_002162155.2. Lineage (NCBI taxonomy): Eukaryota > Viridiplantae > Streptophyta > Magnoliopsida > Poales > Poaceae > Triticum > Triticum dicoccoides. The sequence continues at coordinate 145,438 of NW_021280227.1, forward strand.
AGTGCCGAAAAAGGATGGTACATCACGTATGTGTGTTGATTGTAGAGGCATTAATAATATTACTATTCGTTATCGTCATCCTATTCCTAGGCTAGATGATATGCTTGATGAATTGAGTGGCTCTACAATATTCTCCAAAGTTGATTTGCGTAGTGGCTACCATCAAATTTGTATGAAATTGGGAGATGAATGGAAAACAGCATTTAAAACTAAGTTTGGATTGTATGAGTGGTTAGTCATGCCTTTTGGGTTAACTAATGCACCTAGTACTTTCATGAGATTAATGAACGAAGTTTTACGTGCTTTCATTGGACGATTTATGGTAGTTTACTTTGATGACATATTGATTTATAGCAGATCTTTGGAAGAACATTTGGAACATTTGCGTGCTGTTTTTATTGCTCTACGTGATGCACGTTTGTTTGGTAACCTTGGGAAGTGCACCTTTTGCACCGACCGAGTATCTTTTCTTGGCTATGTTGTTACTCCACAGGGAATTGAAGTTGATAAAGCCAAGATTGAAGCTATTGAGAGTTGGCCTCAGCCCAAAACGGTCACACAAGTGAGGAGTTTTCTTGGCCTCGCTGGATTCTATAGGCGTTTTGTGAGAGATTTCAGCACCATTGCTGCACCTCTCAACGAGCTTACAAAGAAGGATGTGCCTTTTGTTTGGGGTACCGCACAGGAAGAAGCCTTCACGGTATTGAAAGATAAGTTGACACATGCTCCTTTACTCCAACTTCCTGATTTTAATAAGACTTTTGAGCTTGAATGTGATGCTAGTGGAATTGGATTAGGAGGTGTGTTATTACAAGATGGCAAACCTGTTGCATACTTTTCTGAAAAATTGAGTGGGCCTAGTCTGAATTATTCTACTTATGATAAAGAATTATATGCTCTTGTTCGGACTTTAGAAACATGGCAACATTATTTATGGCCCAAAGAATTTGTTATACATTCTGATCATGAATCTTTGAAACATATTAAAAGTCAAGCTAAATTGAATCGTAGACATGCTAAATGGGTTGAATTCATTGAGACTTTCCCTTATGTCATTAAACACAAGAAGGGAAAAGAAAATGTTATTGCTGATGCATTGTCTCGTTACTATACTATGCTTTCACAACTTGACTTCAAAATATTTGGTTTGGAGACCATCAAAGATCAATATGTGCATGATGCTGATTTTAAAGATGTAATGCAGAATTGTAAAGAAGGAAGAATGTGGAACAAGTTTGTCGTTAACGATGGATTTGTGTTTCGTGCTAACAAGCTATGCATTCCAGCTAGCTCCGTTCGTCTTTTGTTGATGCAGGAGGCGCATGGAGGAGGATTAATGGGACACTTTGGCGTGAAGAAGACGGAGGACGTACTGGCTACACATTTCTTTTGGCCAAAGATGAGACGGGATGTTGAGCGTTTTATTGCTCGCTGCACTACATGTCAAAAAGCTAAGTCACGACTCAATCCTCATGGTTTATATATGCCTTTGCCTGTACCTAGTGTTCCTTGGGAGGATATATCTATGGACTTTGTTTTAGGTTTACCTCGAACAAAGAAGGGGAGGGATAGCATATTTGTTGTCGTGGATAGATTCTCGAAAATGGCACACTTTATACCATGTCATAAAAGCGATGATGCTGTTAATGTTGCTGATTTGTTCTTTTGTGAAATTATTCGCTTGCATGGTGTGCCAAATACTATTGTTTCAGATCGTGATACTAAATTTCTTAGCCAGTTTTGGAGATGTTTATGGGCTAAGTTGGGGACTAAACTGCTTTTTAGTACTACTTGTCACCCCCAAACTGATGGCCAAACTGAAGTAGTCAATAGAACATTGTCTACTATGCTTAGGGCTGTTTTGAAGAGTAATAAGAAAATGTGGGAGGAATGCTTGCCTCATATTGAATTTGCTTATAATCGTTCATTGCATTCTACTACTAAGATGTGCCCTTTTGAAGTTGTGTATGGTTTCCTACCTCGTGCACCTATTGATTTGTTGCCTCTTCCATCTTCGGAGAAGGTTAATTTTGATGCTAAACAACGTGCTGAATTGATTTTAAAAATGCATGAGTTAACTAAGGAAAACATTGAGCGTATGAATGCCAAATATAAACTTGCTGGAGATAAGGGTAGAAAACATGTTGTGTTTGCACCTGGAGATCTTGTTTGGTTACATTTGCGTAAGGATAGATTTCCTGATTTGCGCAAATCAAAGCTCATGCCACGGGCTGATGGTCCCTTTAAGGTGTTAGAGAAAATAAATGATAATGCATATAAACTTGAGCTGCCTGCAGATTTTGGGGTTAGTCCCACTTTTAACATTGCAGATTTGAAGCCTTATTTGGGTGAGGGAGATGAACTTCCGTCGAGGACGACTTCATTTCAAGAAGGGGAGGATGATGAGGACATCAATACAATTGTTACACCCACAGCCCCTGCTGCTATACATACTGGACCAATTACTAGAGCTCGTGCACGCCAACTAAATTACCAGGTACTTTCGTTTCTTGGTAATGATTCTAATGTTCATGAGAATATGATGCTGCCTAAATTGGATACATTTGTTTTGCTTACAAATGAAGGGCCTAGCTTGGAGAAGGATGAACATTGGAGCAAGAACAAGCATGGAGATGATGGCATGCGCAAGGGGAACAAGAATGGAGTTACAAGTGATGATTTCAGGACTTTGAAGCCACCATAATGGGTGCATGAAGCCTTGGACGAAATATACAAGATGCCACTTCATAAATTTCGTCCCGAGGCTATTTTAGGTGCTGCGTCACCTTATTATTGGGCCAGGCCCATGTAATTTCGAAATACGTGGTGGTGGTGGAAGACGCGCGAGCAATTCATTAAACTTGTTATCGAGCTTTGTTTCGAACGTCTTCTCAAAGCCAGTGATCTTCTCCATGGCCTCTTCAAAATTGTTCAGCACATCTTGCACCTGTTCAGTCATCATTTGCTGAAACTTATCATGAAGCTCCTTGTTCGATAAATTCTCCCAGTCAATCTCGTCGGCTTGTGATCCTGGCATGGTTAGCAGCAATAGAAACACACAAGAATATGATCCTACAGACTACGAACAAGTGGTGGTGGTGGGTGTCACAAATCCGTCAAGCAAATCTCAAATTCTTACCAGTTCTTACCCAGCAGCAGGCGGTGATCGGCAACCGTTGTAGTCAAAAACTCTCAAAGCTTGGATAGAGCGATTACCAGGGAGAGTCAAACGCACGACGTAGATGTATGTGGAGCTGGGAAGGCTTATAATATGGTAGCAAAAAGGGTCAGCAATAATCAATTCAGAGATGCAAAGTTGAATAAACGCTCAACGACGGTACTGTGCTGGTCCTAGGCTAGACTGTGCTAGAGACGCGAGCCTAGAACACTAACAAAATCACGGCGCGGCGCGTAAACAAGGGAAAAGCACACTCTGGAATTTTTTTTTCGCTCTTTATTTTTTTGCGCTCTTTTTTTTTTGCGCTGCTTTTTTTTTTTTGCGAAAAATCACTATAATGGCGAGTGTCTCAAAACTCTTCTTAGCTCAAACTGACAGGATGGGCACGAAAATTTTTTTGACCAATTTTTTTTTTGACTGTCCGGACCCAAAAACGGGAAACGGGTCAAAAAAAAACTTCCTATAATGGCACCTGTCTCAAAACACTCAGAAACACCCAAAAATAGGATAGCCAGAATTT
>NW_021280227.1:149205-223821 GCF_002162155.2 Triticum dicoccoides
TCCGAAACCTACGCCGGCAAGGAAACACGAATCGGAATCTAGAGGGATCCCGAAAACAAACCTAATAAGCAAAGAACTCGGATTGGTGGTGGATATATGGTGGTGGTATATGGCAGCGGTGGTGGTAGCGGTGGTAGTATATGGATATGGATCGGTGGTGGTATATGGACACGGATTGGTGGTGGTATATGGATACGGATTCGGAGCGGTGGCGGATAAGCGGTGGTGGTAGATGGCAGGGGCGATGATGATGGTGCGGCGGCGGCGTGACAACTTATGACCAGAACTCGAAACTCTAAAAGACTAGACTCTAAGACCAGCAACTAGACACGACGATGCAACCGCAAATTCAACAAAGCAAAACCCTAAAAAGATTATGCAAAGGCTCAGATTGGTTCGGATATGATGAACTAACCCTAATTTTTTTTTTGTGGCTTTTTCGTGGACTGTAGGTATGAAGAACAGACTTGATCTAAACTACGAAAAACTGTAAAATCTCACCGAGCAACCTGGAAATCTGAGACCACTTGATAGAGGCAAAGGTGTCCCGTCTTTCGATGAGATGGTGGATTTCGCTTTGGTGGAAGTCGACTTTGACGATCCGACTACGAACGTGCGAGGACGTCGCGCCTTAGCAATCGCTAAACCAACTCCGAGAGGTTATTGACCACGCCGGAGCACGATCAACCTGACCACGAGGGTCTGTTTCCTGCGAGCAAACGAAGAACAAGCAAGAAACTGAGATTGCAATCTGGATATTGCGAATATAAGATGAAAGCTTTATTGATCAAGGTGGGGTTCTGTGACGCCTTTGTCTGGTCGTTGAACACAAACGAAGTACGCGAAGTTGCAGCTATGGCGAACTTTTAATCTAAACAAAACCCAAGGTCTAAACGATGCCCTAAGGGCTGTATATATGGAGGAAGAGGGGGTGGATTTCGTGGCCCTTGCTGGAGGGGTCCGAAATCAACCCTATCTCTTGTTTCCCCACACATACGGACTCTAAAAATAGCCTATACTTATGTATTTCGAAATTACATGGGCCTGGCCCAATAATAAGGTGACGCAGCACCTAAAATAGCCTCGGGACGAAATTTATGAAGTGGCATCTTGTATATTTCGTCCAAGGCTTCATGCACACATTATGGTGGCTTCAAAGTCCTGAAATCATCACTTGTAACTCCGTTCTTGTTCCCCTTGCGCATGCCATCATCTCCATGCTTGTTCTTGCTCCAATGTTCATCCTTCTCCAAGCTAGGCCCTTCATTTGTAAGCAAAACAAATGTATCCAATTTAGGCAGCATCATATTCTCATGAACATTAGAATCATTACCAAGAAACGGAAGTACCTGATAATTTAGTTGGCGTGCACGAGCTCTAGTAATTGGTCCAGTATGTATAGCAGCAGGGGCTGTGGGTGTAACAATTGTATTGATGTCCTCATCACCTGAGGTCGACCTGCTGGTGGTGGTACAGGTGGCTGCACGTAGTGTTGATTTTGATCAACCTCATCCTCATAATCTCCCACATAATCATCCTCCTCCGCATCAGCAGCAGGAGCCACAGAAGTATCAACAGCAGCACCAACAGTTTGGCCAAACGCAAGAGGAACACGGCTTGCTCGGCGGAGGTCTGCTTCGCGACGTGGAGGTAGTCGCTGTTGTTGTTGTTGGAGAGGTGCGTTAGGTGCAGCGGGTGGTGGTGGTGGAAGACGCGCGAGCAATTCATTAAACTTGTTATCGAGCTTTGTTTCGAACGTCTTCTCAAAGCCAGTGATCTTCTCCATGGCCTCTTCAAAATTGTTCAGCACATCTTGCACCTGTTCAGTCATCATTTGCTGAAACTTATCATGAAGCTCCTTGTTCGATAAATTCTCCCAGTCAATCTCGTCGGCTTGTGATCCTGGCATGGTTAGCAGCAATAGAAACACACAAGAATATGATCCTACAGACTACGAACAAGTGGTGGTGGTGGGTGTCACAAATCCGTCAAGCAAATCTCAAATTCTTACCAGTTCTTACCCAGCAGCAGGCGGTGATCGGCAACCGTTGTAGTAAAAAACTCTCAAAGCTTGGATAGAGCGATTACCAGGGAGAGTCAAACGCACGACGTAGATGTATGTGGAGCTGGGAAGGCTTATAATATGGTAGCAAAAAGGGTCAGCAATAATCAATTCAGAGATGCAAAGTTGAATAAACGCTCAACGACGGTACTGTGCTGGTCCTAGGCTAGACTGTGCTAGAGACGCGAGCCTAGAACACGAACAAAATCACGGCGCGGCACGTAAACAAGGGAAAAGCACACTCTGGAATTTTTTTTTTCGCTCTTTTTTTTTTTGCGCTCTTTTTTTTTTTTTTGCGAAAAATCACTATAATGGCGAGTGTCTCAAAACTCTTCTTAGCTCAAACTGACAGGATGGGCACGAAATTTTTTTGACCAATTTTTTTTTTTTGACTGTCCGGACCCAAAAACTGGAAACGGGTCAAAAAAAACTTCCTATAATGGCACCTGTCTCAAAACACTCAGAAACACCTAAAAATAGGATAGCCAGAAATTTTTTCGAAAAATGCGTTTTCGAAAAATTTTGGGCCTAAACGGAGCGTGGCTACCCGACTCTTTTTTTTTTCCAAAACCTACTCCGGCAAGGAAACACGAATCGGAATCTAGATGGATCTCGAAAACAACCCTAATAAGCAAGGAACTCGGATTGGTGGTGGATATATGGTGGTGGTATATGGCAGCGGTGGTGGTAGCGGTGGTAGTATATGGATATGGATCGGTGGTGGTATATGGACACGGATTGGTGGTGGTATATGGATACGGATCCGGAGCGGTGGTGGTAGACGGCAGGGGCGATGACGACCAGGTACTTTCGTTTCTTGGTAATGATTCTAATGTTCATGAGAATATGATGCTGCCTAAATTGGATACATTTGTTTTGCTTACAAATGAAGGGCCTAGCTTGGAGAAGGATGAACATTGGATTAAGAACAAGCATGGAGATGATGGCATGCGCAAGGGGAACAAGAACAGAGTTACAAGTGATGATTTCAGGACTTTGAAGCCACCATAATGGGTGCATGAAGCCTTGGACGAAATATACAAGATGCCACTTCATAAATTTCGTCCCGAGGCTATTATAGGTGCTGCGTCACCTTATTATTGGGCCAGGCCCATGTAATTTCGAAATACATAAGTATAGGCTATTTTTAGAGTCCGTATGTGGGGGAAAACAAGAGATAGGGTTGATTTCGGAACCCTCCACCAAGGGTCACGAAATTCCCCCCTCTTCCTCCATATATACAGCCCTTAGGTCATCGTTTAGATGTTGGTTTTGTTTAGATTAAAAGTTCGCCATAGCTACAACTTCGCGTACTTCGTTTGTGTTCAACGACCAGACAAAGGCGTCACAGAACCCCACCTTGATCAATAAAGCTTTCATCTTATATTCGCAATATCCAGATTGCAATCTCAGTTTCTTGCTTGTTCTTCGTTTGCTCGCAGGAAACAGACCCTCGTGGTCAGGTTGATCGTGCTCCGACGTGGTCAATAACCTCTCGGAGTTGGTTTAGCGATTGCTAAGGCGCGACGTCCTCGCACGTTCGTAGTCGGATCGTGAAAGTCAACTGCCACCAAAGCGATATCCATCATCTCATCGAAAGACGGGACACCTTTGCCTCTATCAGGGTGTAACAATTGTATTGATGTCCTCATCACACGGACTACGAATGACAAAATTATGACCGTTTTAGTGAACATATGTCCATTCTATGGCAGTCCTTGAAAGTACTTCATTTTTTCGTGCGCTTTTTGCCTGATTGCCCCAAAATTTCTTGACCTCTATAGAGGAGATATCGTTTCCACATATATATTGACCGATGCCAAGAATGCCCTTTTGTTCTTTGGTTTCACGCGCATGAGTTACAGCATGCCATCCGACGAAAACAAGGAGAATAAGGCATATATCCTTTGGATTTTCTTCAATTTACGGCCAAATGAGATTGCCCGGATCATAGAACATCAGTAGAAAGGTACGTTTGTCCCTACCAGGGGGGCTAGTGTCTATAAGCAACATAATCTCTCGAATTTCCTTCAAAAGGAAGTGCCAATGGGTTCAGAAACATGTCTGAAAAACAGCGACGAATGATGTTGTTTGACTTTCAGGGCCAAAAAGTCCTGCTTAAGGCTGATTTGAGGGTACTCCGGGCCTCCTGGCGGAAGTGGGGAGTATTTTTTGGATTCGCGCGCTCGCCGCGAGCAGTTTGAGTACTTATAGGTCCGACACGGATGCCGAATGACAAAATTATGACCGTTTTAGTGAACATCTGTCCATTCTATGGCAGTCCTTGAAAGTACTTCATTTTCTCGTGCGCTTTTTGCCTGATTGCCCCAAAATTTCTTGTCCTCTATAGAGGAGATATCGTTTCCACATATATATTGACCGATGCCAGGAATGCCCTTTTGTTCTTGGCTTTCACGCGCTTGAGTTACAGCATGCCATCCGACGAAAACAAGGAGAATAAGGCATATAGCCTTTGGATTTTCTTCAATTTACGGCCAAATGAGATTGCCCGGATCATAGAACATCTGCAGAAAGGTACGTTTGTCCCTACCAGGGGGGCTAGTGTCTATAAGCAACATAATCTCTCGAATTTCCTTCAAAAGGAAGTGCCAATGGGTTCAGAAACATGTCCGAAAAACAGCGACGAATGATGTTCTTTGACTTTCAGGGCCAAAAAGTCCTGCTTAAGGCTGATTTGAGGGTACTCCGGGCCTCCTGGCGGAAGTGGGGAGTATTTTTTGGATTCGCGTGCTCGCCGCGAGCAGTTTGAGTACTTATCGGTCCGACACGGACGCCGAATGACAAAATTATGACCGTTTTAGTGAACATCTGTCCATTCTATGGCAGTCCTTGAAAGTACTTCATTTTCTCGTGCGTTTTTTGCCTGATTGCCCCAAAATTTCTTGTACTCTATAGAGGAGATATCGTTTCCACATATATATTGTCCGATGCCAGGAATGCCCTTTTGTTCTTGGCTTTCACGCGCATGAGTTACAGCATGCCATCCGACGAAAACAAGGAGAATAAGGCATATAGCCTTTGGATTTTCTTCAATTTACGGCCAAATGAGATTGCCCGGATCATAGAACATCTGCAGAAAGGTAAGTTTGTCCCTACCAGGGGGGCTAGTGTCTATAAGCAACATAATCTCTCGAATTTCCTTCAAATGGAAGTGACAATGGGTTCAGAAACATGTCTGAAAAACAGCGACGAATGATGTTCTTTGACTTTCAGGGCCAAAAAGTCCTGCTTAAGGCTGAATTTGACGGTACTCTGGGCCTCCTGGCGGAACTGGGGAGTATTTTTTGTATTCGCGCGCTCGCCGCGAGCAGTTTGACTACTTATGGGTCCGACACGGATTCCGAATGACAAAATTATGACCGTTTCAGTGAACATATGTCCATTCTATGGCAGTCCTTGAAAGTACTTCATTTTTTCGTGCGCTTTTTGCCTGATTGCCCCAAAATTTCTTGTACTCTATAGAGGAGATATCGTTTCCACATATATTATGACAGATGCCAGGAATGCCCTTTTGTTCTTGGCTTTCACGCACATGAGTTACAGCATGCCATCCGGCGAAAACAAGGAGAATAAGGCATATAGCCGCTGGATTTTCTTCAATTTATGGCCAAATGAGATTGCCCGGATCATAGAGCATCTGCAGAAAGGTACGTTTGTCCCTATCAGGGGGGCTAGTGTCTATAAGCAACATAATCTCTCGAATTTCCTTCAAAAGGAAGTGCCAATGGGTTCAGAAACATGTCTGAAAAACAGCGACGAATGATGTTCTTTGACTTTCAGGGCCAAAAAGTCCTGCTTAAGGCTGAATTTGAGGGTTCTTCGGGCCGCCTGGCGGAAGTGGGGACTATTTTTTGATTCGCACGCTCGCCGCGAGCAGTTTGACTACTTATGGGTCCGACACGGACTCCGAATGACAAAATTATGACCGTTTTAGTGAACATATGTCCATTCTATGGCAGTCCTTGAAAGTACTTCATTTTTTCGTGCGCTTTTTGCCTGATTGCCCCAAAATTTCTTGACCACTATAGAGGAGATATCGTTTCCACATATATATTGACCGATGCCAGGAATGCCCTTTTGTTCTTGGCTTTCATGCGCATGAGTTACAGCATGCCATCCGACGAAAACAAGGAGAATAAGGCATATAGCCTTTGGATTTTCTTCAATTTACGGCCAAATGAGATTGCCCGGATCATAGAACATCTGCAGAAAGGTAGGTTTGTCCCTACCAGGGGGGCTAGTGTCTATAAGCAACGTAATCTCTCGAATTTCCTTCAAAAGGAAGTGCCAATGGGTTCAGAAACATGTCTGAAAAACAGCGACGGATGATGTTCTTTGACTTTCAGGGCCAAAAAGTCCTGCTTAAGGCTGATTTGAGGGTACTCCAGGCCTCCTAGCGGAAGTGGGGAGTATTTTTTGGATTCGCGCGCTCGCCGCGAGCAGTTTGAGTACTTATGGGTCCGACACGGACGCCGAATGACAAAATTATGACCGTTTTAGTGAACATCTGTCCATTCTATGGCAGTCCTTGAAATTACTTCATTTTCTCGTGCGCTTTTTGCCTGATTGCCCCAAAATTTCTTGTACTCCATAGAGGGGATATCGTTTCCACATATATATTGACCGATGCCAGGAATGCCCTTTTGTTCTTGGCTTTCACGCGCATGAGTTACAGCATGCCATCCGACGAAAACAAGGAGAATAAGGCATATAGCCTTTGGATTTTCTTCAATTTACGGCCAAATGAGATTGCCCGGATCATAGAACATCTGCAGAAAGGTACGTTTGTCCCTACCATGGGGGCTAGTGTCTATAAGCAACGTAATCTCTCGAATTTCCTTCAAAAGGAAGTGCCAATGGGTTCACAAACATGTCTAAAAAACAGCGACGAATGATGTTCTTTGACTTTCAGGGCCAAAAAGTCCTGCTTAAGGCTGAATTTGAGGGTACTCTAGGCCTCCTGGCAGAAGTGGGGAGTATTTTTTGTATTCGCGCGCTCGCCGCGAGCAGTTTGACTACTTATGGGTCCGACACGGACTCCGAATGACAAAATTATGACCGTTTTAGTGAACATATGTCCATTCTATGGCAGTCCTTGAAATTACTTCATTTTTTCGTGCGCTTTTTGCCTGATTGCCCCAAAATTTCTTGTCCTCTATAGAGGATATATCGTTTCCACATATATATTGACTGATGCCAGGAATGCCCTTTTGCTCTTGGCTTTCACGCACATGAGTTACAGCATGCCATCCGGCGAAAACAAGGAGAATAAGGCATATAACCGCTGGATTTTCTTCAATTTACGGCCAAATGAGATTGCCCGGATCATAGAACATCTACGGAAAGGTACGTTTGTCCCTACCAGGGGGGCTAGTGTCTATAAGCAACATAATCTCTCGAATTTCCTTCAAAAGGAAGTGCCAATGGGTTCAGAAACATGTCTGAAAAATAGCGACGAATGATGTTCTTTGACTTTCAGGGCCAAAAAGTCCTGCTTAAGGCTGATTTTAGGGTACTCCGGGTCTCCTGGCGGAAGTGGGGAGTATTTTTTGGATTCGCGCGCTCGCCGCGAGCAGTTTGAGTACTTATGGGTCTGACACGGACGCCGAATGACAAAATTATGACCGTTTTAGTGAACATCTGTCCATTCTATGGTAGTCCTTGAAAGTACTTCATTTTCTCGTGCACTTTTTGCCTGATTGCCCCAAAATTTCTTGTACTCTATAGAGGAGATATCGTTTCCACATATATATTGACCGATGCCAGGAATGCCCTTTTGTTCTTGGCTTTCACGCGCATGAGTTACAGCATGCCATCCGGCAAAAACAAGGAGAATAAGGCATATAACCGCTGGATTTTCTTCAATTTACGGCCAAATGAGATTGCCCGGATCATAGAGCATCTACAGAAAGGTACGTTTGTCCCTATCAGGGGGGCTAGTGTCTATAAGCAACATAATCTCTCGAATTTCCTTCAAAAGGAAATGCCAATGGGTTCACAAACTTGTCTGAAAAAGAGCGACGAATGATGCTCTTTGACTTTCAGGGCCAAAAGGCCCTGCTTAAGGCTGAATTTGAGGGTACTCGGGGCCTCCTGGCGGAAGTGGGGACTATTTTTTGGATTCGCGCGCTCGCCGCGAGCAGTTTGACTACTTATGGGTCCGACACGGACTCCGAATGACAAAATTATGACCGTTTTAGTGAACATATGTCCATTCTATGGCAGTCCTTGAAAGTACTTCATTTTCTCGTGCGATTTTTGCCTGATTGCCCCAAAATTTCTTGTCCTCTATAGAGGAGATATCGTTTCCACATATATATTGACCGATGCCAGGAATGCCCTTTTGTTCTTGGCTTTCACGCACATGAGTTACAGCATGCCATCCGGCGAAAACAAGGAGAATAAGGCATATAACCGCTGGATTTTCTTCAATTTACGGCCAAATGAGATTGCCCGGATCATAGAACATCTGCAGAAAGGTACGTTTGTCCCTACCAGGGGGGCTAGTGTCTATAAGCAACACAATCTCTCGAATTTCCTTCAAAAGGAAGTGCCAATGGGTTCAGAAACATGTCTGAAAAACAGCGACGAATGATGTTCTTTGACTTTCAGGGCCAAAAAGTCCAGCTTAAGGCTGAATTTGAGAGTACTCTAGGCCTCCTGGCAGAAGTGGGGAGTATTTTTTGGATTCGCGCGCTCGCCGCAAGCAGTTTGACTACTTATGGGTCTGACACGGACTCCGAATGACAAAATTATGACCGTTTTAGTGAACATATGTCCATTCTATGGCAGTCCTTGAAAGTACTTCATTTTCTCGTGCGATTTTTGCCTGATTGCCCCAAAATTTCTTGTCCTCTATAGACGAGATATCGTTTCCACATATATATTGACCGATGTCAGGAATGCCCTTTTGTTCTTGGCTTTCACGCACATGAGTTACAGCATGCCATCCGGCGAAAACAAGGAGAATAAGGCATGTAGCCGCTGGATTTTCTTCAATTTACGGCCAAATGAGATTGCCCGGATCATAGAGCATCTGCAGAAAGGTACGTTTGTCCCTATCAGGGGGGCTAGTGTCTATAAGCAACATAATCTCTCGAATTTCCTTCAAAAGGAAATGCCAATGGGTTCAGAAACTTGTCTGAAAAAGAGCGACGAATGATGTTCTTTGACTTTTAGGGCCAAAAATTCCTGCTTAAGGCTGAATTTGAGGGTACTCCGGGCCTCCTGGCGGAAGTGGGGAGTATTTTTTGGATTCGCGCGCTTGCCGCGAGCAGTTTGAGTACTTATGGGTCCGACACGGACGCCGAATGACAAAATTATGACCGTTTTAGTGAACATCTGTCCATTCTATGGCAGTCCTTGAAAGTACTTCATTTTCTCGTGCGCTTTTTGCCTGATTGCCCCAAAATTTCTTGTCCTCTATAGAGGAGATATCGTTTCCACATATATATTGACCGATGCCAGGAATGCCCTTTTGTTCTTGGCTTTCACGCGCATGAGTTACAGCATGCCATCCAACGAAAACAAGGAGAATAAGGCATATAGCCTTTGGATTTTCTTCAATTTACGGCCAAATGAGATTGCCCGGATCATAGAACATCTGCAGAAAGGTACGTTTGTCCCTACCAGGGGGGCTAGTGTCTATAAGCAACATAATCTCTCGAATTTCCTTCAAAAGGAAGTGCCAATGGGTTCAGAAACATGTCTGAAAAACAGCGACGAATGATGTTCTTTGACTTTCAGGGCCAAAAAGTCCTGCTTAAGGCTGATTTGAGGGTACTCCGGGTCTCCTGGCGGAAGTGGGGAGTATTTTTTGGATTCGCACGCTCGCCGCGAGCAGTTTGAGTACTTATGGGTCTGACACGGACGCCGAATGACAAAATTATGACCGTTTTAGTGAACATCTGTCCATTCTATGGTAGTCCTTGAAAGTACTTCATTTTCTCGTGCACTTTTTGCCTGATTGCCCCAAAAATTCTTGTACTCTATAGAGGAGATATCGTTTCCACATATATATTGACCGATGCCAGGAATGCCCTTTTGTTCTTGGCTTTCACGCGCATGAGTTACAGCATGCCATCCGGCAAAAACAAGGAGAATAAGGCATATAACCGCTGGATTTTCTTCAATTTACGGCCAAATGAGATTGCCCGGATCATAGAGCATCTGCAGAAAGGTACGTTTGTCCCTATCAGGGGGGCTAGTGTCTATAAGCAACATAATCTCTCGAATTTCCTTCAAAAGGAAATGCCAATGGGTTCACAAACTTGTCTGAAAAAGAGCGACGAATGATGTTCTTTGACTTTCAGGGCCAAAAGGCCCTGCTTAAGGCTGAATTTGACGGTACTCCGGGCTTCCTGGCGGAAGTGGGGACTATTTTTTGGATTCGCGCGCTCGCCGCGAGCAGTTTGACTACTTATGGGTCCGACACGGACTCCGAATGACAAAATTATGACCGTTTTAGTGAACATATGTCCATTCTATGGCAGTCCTTGAAAGTACTTCATTTTCTCGTGCGATTTTTGCCTGATTGCCCCAAAATTTCTTGTCCTCTATAGAGGAGATATCGTTTCCACATATATATTGACCGATGCCAGGAATGCCCTTTTGTTCTTGGCTTTCACGCACGTGAGTTACAGCATGCCATCCGGCGAAAACAAGGAGAATAAGGCATATAGCCGCTGGATTTTCTTCAATTTACGGCCAAATGAGATTGCCCGGATCATAGAGCATCTGCAGAAAGGTACGTTTGTCCCTATCAGGGGGGCTAGTGTCTATAAGCAACATAATCTCTCGAATTTCCTTCAAAAGGAAATGCCAATGGGTTCAGAAACTTGTCTGAAAAAGAGCGACGAATGATGTTCTTTGACTTTTAGGGCCAAAAAGTCCTGCTTAAGGCTGAATTTGAGGGTACTCCGGGCCTCCTGGCGGAAGTGGGGAGTATTTTTTGGATTCGCGCGCTTGCCGCGAGCAGTTTGAGTACTTATGGGTCCGACACGGACGCCGAATGACAAAATTATGACTGTTTTAGTGAACATCTGTCCATTCTATGGCAGTCCTTGAAAGTACTTCATTTTCTCGTGCGCTTTTTGCCTGATTGCCCCAAAATTTCTTGTCCTCTATAGAGGAGATATCGTTTCCACATATATATTGACCGATGCCAGGAATGCCCTTTTGTTCTTGGCTTTCACGCGCATGAGTTACAGCATGCCATCCGACGAAAACAAGGAGAATAAGGCATATAGCCTTTGGATTTTCTTCAATTTACGGCCAAATGAGATTGCCCGGATCATAGAACATCTGCAGAAAGGTACGTCTGTCCCTACCAGGGGGGCAAGTGTCTATAAGCAACATAATCTCTCGAATTTCCTTCAAAAGGAAGTGCCAATGGGTTCAGAAACATGTCTGAAAAACAGCGACGAATGATGTTCTTTGACTTTCAGGGCCAAAAAGTCCTGCTTAAGGCTGATTTGAGGGTACTCCGGGTCTCCTGGCGGAAGTGGGGAGTATTTTTTGGATTCGCACGCTCGCCGCGAGCAGTTTGAGTACTTATGGGTCTGACATGGACGCCGAATGACAAAATTATGACCGTTTTAGTGAACATCTGTCCATTCTATGGTAGTCCTTGAAAGTACTTCATTTTCTCGTGCACTTTTTGCCTGATTGCCCCAAAAATTCTTGTACTCTATAGAGGAGATATCGTTTCCACATATATATTGACCGATGCCAGGAATGCCCTTTTGTTCTTGGCTTTCACGCGCATGAGTTACAGCATGCCATCCGGCAAAAACAAGGAGAATAAGGCATATAACCGCTGGATTTTTTTCAATTTACGGCCAAATGAGATTGCCCGGATCATAGAGCATCTGCAGAAAGGTACGTTTGTCCCTATCAGGGGGGCTAGTGTCTATAAGCAACATAATCTCTCGAATTTCCTTCAAAAGGAAATGCCAATGGGTTCACAAACTTGTCTGAAAAAGAGCGACGAATGATGTTCTTTGACTTTCAGGGCCAAAAGGCCCTGCTTAAGGCTGAATTTGACGGTACTCCGGGCTTCCTGGCGGAAGTGGGGACTATTTTTTGGATTCGCGCGCTCGCCGCGAGCAGTTTGACTACTTATGGGTCCGACACGGACTCCGAATGACAAAATTATGACCGTTTTAGTGAACATATGTCCATTCTATGGCAGTCCTTGAAAGTACTTCATTTTCTCGTGCGATTTTTGCCTGATTGCCCCAAAATTTCTTGTCCTCTATAGAGGAGATATCGTTTCCACATATATATTGACCGATGCCAGGAATGCCCTTTTGTTCTTGGCTTTCACGCACGTGAGTTACAGCATGCCATCCGGCGAAAACAAGGAGAATAAGGCATATAGCCGCTGGATTTTCTTCAATTTACGGCCAAATGAGATTGCCCGGATCATAGAGCATCTGCAGAAAGGTACGTTTGTCCCTATCAGGGGGGCTAGTGTCTATAAGCAACATAATCTCTCGAATTTCCTTCAAAAGGAAATGCCAATGGGTTCAGAAACTTGTCTGAAAAAGAGCGACGAATGATGTTCTTTGACTTTTAGGGCCAAAAAGTCCTGCTTAAGGCTGAATTTGAGGGTACTCCGGGCCTCCTGGCGGAAGTGGGGAGTATTTTTTGGATTCGCGCGCTTGCCGCGAGCAGTTTGAGTACTTATGGGTCCGACACGGACGCCGAATGACAAAATTATGACCGTTTTAGTGAACATCTGTCCATTCTATGGCAGTCCTTGAAAGTACTTCATTTTCTCGTGCGCTTTTTGCCTGATTGCCCCAAAATTTCTTGTCCTCTATAGAGGAGATATCGTTTCCACATATATATTCACCGATGCCAGGAATGCCCTTTTGTTCTTGGCTTTCACGCGCATGAGTTACAGCATGCCATCCGACGAAAACAAGGAGAATAAGGCATATAGCCTTTGGATTTTCTTCAATTTACGGCCAAATGAGATTGCCCAGATCATAGAACATCTGCAGAAAGGTACGTTTGTCCCTTCCAGGGGGGCTAGTGTCTATAAGCAACATAATCTCTCGAATTTCCTTCAAAAGGAAGTGCCAATGGGTTCAGAAACATGTCTGAAAAACAGCGACGAATGATGTTTTTTGACTTTCAGGGCCAAAAAGTCCTGCTTAAGGCTGATTTGAGGGTACTCCGAGTCTCCTGGCGGAAGTGGGGAGTATTTTTTGGATTCACGCGCTCGCCGCGAGCAGTTTGAGTACTTATGGGTCTGACACGGACGCCGAATGACAAAATTATGACCGTTTTAGTGAACATCTGTCCATTCTATGGTAGTCCTTGAAAGTACTTCATTTTCTCGTGCACTTTTTGCCTGATTGCCCCAAAAATTCTTGTACTCTATAGAGGAGATATCGTTTCCACATATATATTGACCGATGCCAGGAATGCCCTTTTGTTCTTGGCTTTCACGCGCATGAGTTACAGCATGCCATCCGGCAAAAACAAGGAGAATAAGGCATATAACCGCTGGATTTTCTTCAATTTACGGCCAAATGAGATTGCCCGGATCATAGAGCATCTGCAGAAAGGTACGTTTGTCCCTATCAGGGGGGCTAGTGTCTATAAGCAACATAATCTCTCGAATTTCCTTCAAAAGGAAATGCCAATGGGTTCACAAACTTGTCTGAAAAAGAGCGACGAATGATGTTCTTTGACTTTCAGCAAAAGGCCCTGCTTAAGGCTGAATTTGACGGTACTCCGGGCTTCCTGGCGGAAGTGGGGACTATTTTTTGGATTCGCGCGCTCGCCGCGAGCAGTTTGACTACTTATGGGTCCGACACGGACTCCGAATGACAAAATTATGACCGTTTTAGTGAACATATGTCCATTCTATGGCAGTCCTTGAAAGTACTTCATTTTCTCGTGCGATTTTTGCCTGATTGCCCCAAAATTTCTTGTCCTCTATAGAGGAGATATCGTTTCCACATATATATTGACCGATGCCAGGAATGCCCTTTTGTTCTTGGCTTTCACGCACGTGAGTTACAGCATGCCATCCGGCGAAAACAAGGAGAATAAGGCATATAGCCGCTGGATTTTCTTCAATTTACGGCCAAATGAGATTGCCCGGATCATAGAGCATCTGCAGAAAGGTACGTTTGTCCCTATCAGGGGGGCTAGTGTCTATAAGCAACATAATCTCTCGAATTTCCTTCAAAAGGAAATGCCAATGGGTTCAGAAACTTGTCTGAAAAAGAGCGACGAATGATGTTCTTTGACTTTTAGGGCCAAAAAGTCCTGCTTAAGGCTGAATTTGAGGGTACTCCGGGCCTCCTGGCGGAAGTGGGGAGTATTTTTTGGATTCGCGCGCTTGCCGCGAGCAGTTTGAGTACTTATGGGTCCGACACGGACGCCGAATGACAAAATTATGACCGTTTTAGTGAACATCTGTCCATTCTATGGCAGTCCTTGAAAGTACTTCATTTTCTTGTGCGCTTTTTGCCTGATTGCCCCAAAATTTCTTGTCCTCTATAGAGGAGATATCGTTTCCACATATATATTGACCGATGCCAGGAATGCCCTTTTGTTCTTGGCTTTCACGCGCATGAGTTACAGCATGCCATCCGACGAAAACAAGGAGAATAAGGCATATAGCCTTTGGATTTTCTTCAATTTACGGCCAAATGAGATTGCCCGGATCATAGAACATCTGCAGAAAGGTACGTTTGTCCCTTCCAGGGGTGCTAGTGTCTATAAGCAACATAATCTCTCGAATTTCCTTCAAAAGGAAGTGCCAATGGGTTCAGAAACATGTCTGAAAAACAGCGACGAATGATGTTTTTTGACTTTCAGGGCCAAAAAGTCCTGCTTAAGGCTGATTTGAGGGTACTCCGAGTCTCCTGGCGGAAGTGGGGAGTATTTTTTGGATTCACGCGCTCGCCGCGAGCAGTTTGAGTACTTATGGGTCTGACACGGACGCCGAATGACAAAATTATGACCGTTTTAGTGAACATCTGTCCATTCTATGGTAGTCCTTGAAAGTACTTCATTTTCTCGTGCACTTTTTGCCTGATTGCCCAAAAATTTCTTGTACTCTATAGAGGAGATATCGTTTCCACATATATATTAACCGATGCCAGGAATGCCCTTTTGTTCTTGGCTTTCACGCGCATGAGTTACAGCATGCCATCCGGCAAAAACAAGGAGAATAAGGCATATAACCGCTGGATTTTCTTCAATTTACGGCCAAATGAGATTGCCCGGATCATAGAGCATCTGCAGAAAGGTACGTTTGTCCCTATCAGGGGGGCTAGTGTCTATAAGCAACATAATCTCTCGAATTTCCTTCAAAAGGAAATGCCAATGGGTTCACAAACTTGTCTGAAAAAGAGCGACGAATGATGTTCTTTGACTTTCAGGGCCAAAAGGCCCTGCTTAAGGCTGAATTTGACGGTACTCCGGGCCTCCTGGCGGAAGTGGGGACTATTTTTTGGATTCGCGCGCTCGCCGCGAGCAGTTTGACTACTTATGGGTCCGACACGGACTCCGAATGAAAAAATTATGACCGTTTTAGTGAACATATGTCCATTCTATGGCAGTCCTTGAGAGTACTTCATTTTCTCGTGCGATTTTTGCCTGATTGCCCCAAAATTTCTTGTCCTCTATAGAGGAGATATCGTTTCCACATATATATTGACCGATGCCAGGAATGCCCTTTTGTTCTTGGCTTTCACGCACATGAGTTACAGAATGCCATCCGGCGAAAACAAGGAGAATATGGCATATAGCCGCTGGATTTTCTTCAATTTACGGCCAAATGAGATTGCCCGGATCATAGAGCATCTGCAGAAAGGTACGTTTGTCCCTATCAGGGGGGCTAGTGTCTATAAGCAACATAATCTCTCGAATTTCCTTCAAAAGGAAATGCCAATGGGTTCAGAAACTTGTCTGAAAAAGAGCGACGAATGATGTTCTTTGACTTTTAGGGCCAAAAGTCCTGCTTAAGGCTGAATTTGAGGGTACTCCGGGCCTCCTGGGGGAAGTGGGGAGTATTTTTTGGATTCACGCGCTTGCCGCGAGCAGTTTGAGTACTTATGGGTCCGACACGGACGCCGAATGACAAAATTATGACCGTTTTAGTGAACATCTGTCCATTCTATGGCAGTCCTTGAAAGTACTTCATTTTCTCGTGCGCTTTTTGCCTGATTGCCCCAAAATTTCTTGTCCTCTATAGAGGAGATATCGTTTCCACATATATATTGACCGATGCCAGGAATGCCCTTTTGTTCTTGGCTTTCACGCGCATGAGTTACAGCATGCCATCCGACGAAAACAAGGAGAATAAGGCATATAGCCTTTGGATTTTATTCAATTTACGGCCATATGAGATTGTCCGGATCATAGAACATCTGCAGAAAGGTATGTTTGTCCCTACCAGGGGGGCTAGTGTCTATAAGCAACATAATCTCTCGAATTTCCTTCAAAAGGAAGTGCCAATGGGTTCAGAAACATGTCTGAAAAACAGCGATGAATGATGTTCTTTGACTTTCAGGGCCAAAAAGTCCTGCTTAAGGCTGATTTGAGGGTACTCCGGGTCTCCTGGCAGAAGTGGGGAGTATTTTTTGGATTCGCGCGCTCGCCACGAGCAGTTTGAGTACTTATGGGTCTGACACGGACGCCGAATGACAAAATTATGACCGTTTTAGTGAACATCTGTCCATTCTATGGTAGTCCTTGAAAGTACTTCATTTTCTCGTTCACTTTTTGCCTGATTGCCCCAAAATTTCTTGTACTCTATAGAGGAGATATCGTTTCCACATATATATTGACCGATGCCAGGAATGCCCTTTTGTTCTTGGCTTTCACGCGCATGAGTTACAGCATGCCATCCGGCAAAAACAAGGAGAATAAGGCATATAGCCGCTGGATTTTCTTCAATTTACGGCCAAATGAGATTGCCCGGATCATAGAACATCTGCAGAAAGGTACGTTTGTCCCTATCAGGGGGGCTAGTGTCTATAAGAAACATAATCTCTCGAATTTCCTTCAAAAGGAAATGTCAATGGGTTCACAAACTTGTCTGAAAAAGAGCGACGAATGATGTTCTTTGACTTTCAGGGCCAAAAAGTCCTGCTTAAGGCTGAATTTGAGGGTACTCCAGGCCTCCTGGCGGAAGTGGGGAGTATTTTTTGGATTCGCGCGCTCGCCGTGAGCAGTTTGAGTACTTATGTGTCCGACACGGACTCCGAATGACAAAATTATGACCGTTTTAGTGAACATATGTCCATTCTATGGCAGTCCTTGAAAGTACTTCATTTTCTCGTGCGATTTTTGCATGATTGCCCCAAAATTTCTTGTCCTCTATAGAGGAGATATCGTTTCCACGTATATATTGACCGATGCCAGGAATGCCCTTTTGTTCATGGCTTTCACGCACATGAGTTACAGCATGCCATCCGGCGAAAACAAGGAGAATAAGGCATATAGCCTTTGGATTTTCTTCAATTTACGGCCAAATGAGATT
Organism: Triticum dicoccoides; assembly: GCF_002162155.2. NCBI lineage: Eukaryota > Viridiplantae > Streptophyta > Magnoliopsida > Poales > Poaceae > Triticum > Triticum dicoccoides. Next base: position 166,803 of record NW_021280227.1, read on the forward strand.
GCCCGGATCATAGAGCATCTGCAGAAAGGTATGTTTGTCCCTATCAGGGGGGCTAGTGTCTATAAGCAACATGATCTCTCGAATTTCCTTCAAAAGGAAGTGCCAATGGGTTCGGAAACTTTTCTGAAAAATAGCGACAAATGATGTTCTTTGACTTTCAAGGCCAAAAAGTCCTACTTAAGGCTGAATTTGAGGGTACTCCGGGCCTCCTAGCGGAAGTGGGGAGTATTTTTTGGATTCGCGCGCTTGCCGCGAGCAGTTTGAGTATTTATGTGTCCGACACGGACTCCGAATGACAAAATTATGACCGTTTTAGTGAACATATGTCCATTCTATGTCAGTACTTAAAAGTACTTCATTTTCTCGTGCGCTTTTTGCCTGATTGCCCCAAAATTTCTTGTCCTCTATAGAGGAGATATCGTTTCCACATATATATGGACCGATGCCAGCAATGCCCTTTTGTTTTTGGCTTTCACGCACATGAGTTACAGCATGCCATCCGGCGAAAACAAGGAGAATAAGGCATCGCTGGATTTTCTTCAATTTACGGCCAAATGAGATTGCCCGGATCATAGAACTTCTGCAGAAAGGTACGTTTGTCCCTACCAGGGGGGCTAATGTCTATAAGCAACATAATCTCTCGAATTTCCTTCAAAAGGAAGTGCCAATGGGTTCAGAAACTTGTCTGAAAAACAGCGACGAATGATGTTCTTTGACTTTCAGGGCCAAAAAGTCCTGCTTAAGGCTGAATTTGAGGGTACTCCGGACCTCCTGGCGGAAGTGTGGAGTATTTTTTGGATTCGCGCGCTCGCTGCGAGCAGTTTGAGTACTTATGGATCCGACACGGACTCCGAATGACAAAATTATGACCGTTTTAGTGAACATATGTCCATTCTATGGCAGTCCTTGAAAGTACTTCATTTTCTTGTGCGCTTTTTGCCTGATTGCCCCCAAAATTTCTTGTCCTATATAGAGGAGATATCGTTTCCACATATATATTGACCGATGCCAGGAATGCCCTTTTGTTCTTGGCTTTCACGCGCATGAGTTACAGCATGCCATCCGACGAAAACAAGGAGAATAAGGCATATAGCCTTTGGATTTTCTTCAATTTACGGCCAAATGAGATTGCCCGGATCATAGAACATCTGCAGAAAGGTACGTTTGTCCCTACCAGGGGGGCTAGTGTCTATAAGCAACATAATCTCTCGAATTTCCTTCAAAAGGAAGTGCCAATGGGTTCAGAAACATGTCTGAAAAACAGCGACGAATGATGTTCTTTGACTTTCAGGGCCAAAAAGTCCTGCTTAAGGCTGAATTTGACGGTACTCCAGGCCTCCTGGCGGAAGTGGGGAGTATTTTTTGGATTCGCGCGCTCGCCGCGAGCAGTTTGAGTACTTATGTGTCCGACACGGACTCCGAATGACAAAATTATGACCGTTTTAGTGAACATATGTCCATTCTATGGCAGTCCTTGAAAGTACTTCATTTTCTCGTGCGATTTTTGCATGATTGCCCCAAAATTTCTTGTCCTCTATAGAGGAGATATCGTTTCCACATATATATTGACCAATGCCAGGAATGCCCTTTTGTTCATGGCTTTCACGCACATGAGTTACAGCATGCCATCCGGCGAAAACAAGGAGAATAAGGCATATAGCCTTTGGATTTTCTTCAATTTACGGCCAAATGAGATTGCCCGGATCATAGAGCATCTGTAGAAAGGTATGTTTGTCCCTATCAGGGGGGCTAGTGTCTATAAACAACATGATCTCTCGAATTTCCTTCAAAAGGAAGTGCCAATGGGTTCGGAAACTTTTCTGAAAAATAGCGACAAATGATGTTCTTTGACTTTCAAGGCCAAAAAGTCCTGCTTAAGGCTGAATTTGAGGGTACTCCGGGCCTCCTGGCGGAATTGGGGAGTATTTTCTGGATTCGCGCGCTTGCCGCGAGCAGTTTGAGTACTTATGTGTCTGACACGGACTCCGAATGACAAAATTATGACCGTTTTAGTGAACATATGTCCATTCTATGTCAGTACTTAAAAGTACTTCATTTTCTCGTGCGCTTTTTGCCTGATTGCCCCAAAATTTCTTGTCCTCTATAGAGGAGATATCGTTTCCACATATATATGGACCGATGCCAGCAATGCCCTTTTGTTTTTGGCTTTCACGCACATGAGTTACAGCATGCCATCCGGCGAAAACAAGGAGAATAAGGCATCACTGGATTTTCTTCAATTTACGGCCAAATGAGATTGCCCGGATCATAGAACTTCTGCAAAAAGGTACGTATGTCCCTACCAGGGGGGCTAATGTCTATAAGCAACATAATCTCTCGAATTTCCTTCAAAAGGAAGTGCCAATGGGTTCAGAAACTTGTCTGAAAAACAGTGATGAATGATGTTCTTTGACTTTCAGGGCCAAAAAGTCGTGCTTAAGGCTGAACTTGATGGTACTCCGGACCTCCTGGCGGAAGTGTGGAGTATTTTTTGGATTCGCGCGCTCACCGCGAGCAGTTTGAGTACTTATGGATCCGACACGGATTCCGAATGACAAAATTATGACCGTTTTAGTGAACATCTGTCCATTCTATGGCAGTCCTTGAAAGTACTTCATTTTCTCGTGCACTTTTTGCCCGAGTGCCCCAAAATTTCTTGTCCTCTATAGAGGAGATGTCGTTTCCACATATATATTGACCGATGCCAGGAATGCCCTTTTGTTCTTGGCTTTCACGCGCATGAGTTACAGCATGCCATCCGACGAAAACAAGGAGAATAAGGCATATAGCCTTTGGATTTTCTTCAATTTACGGCCAAATGAGATTGCCCGGATCATAGAACATCTGCAGAAAGGTACGTTTGTCCCTACCAGGGGGGCTAGTGTCTATAAGCAACATAATCTCTCGAATTTCCTTCAAAAGGAAGTGCCAATGGGTTCAGAAACATGTCTGAAAAACAGCGACGAATGATGTTCTTTGACTTTCAGGGCCAAAAAGTCCTGCTTAAGGCTGAATTTGAGGGTACTCTAGGCCTCCTGGCAGAAGTGGGGAGTATTTTTTGGATTCGCGCGCTCGCCGCAAGCAGTTTGACTACTTACGGGTCCGACACGGACTCCGAATGACAAAATTATGACCGTTTTACTGAATATATGTCCATTCTATGGCAGTCCTTGAAAGTACTTCATTTTCTCGTGCGATTTTTGCCTGATTGCCCCAAAATTTCTTGTCCTCTATAGAGGAGATATCGTTTCCACATATATATTGACCGATGCCAGGAATGCCCTTTTGTTCTTGGCTTTCACGCACATGAGTTACAGCATGCCATCCGGCGAAAACAAGGAGAATAAGGCATATAACCGCTGGATTTTCTTCAATTTACGGCCAAATGAGATTGCCCGGATCATAGAGCACCTGCAGAAAGGTACGTTTGTCCCTATCAGGGGGGCTAGTGTCTATAAGCAACATAATCTCTTGAATTTCCTTCAAACGGAAGTGCCAATGGGTACGGAAACTTTTCCGAAAAATAGCGACGAATGATGTTCTTTGACTTTCAGGGCCAAAAAGTCCTGCTTAAGGCTGAATTTGAGGGTACTCCGGACCTCCTGGCGGAAGTGGGGAGTATTTTTTGGATTCGCGCGCTCGCCGCGAGCAGTTTGAGTACTTACGGGTCCGACACGGACGCCGAATGACAAAATTATGACCGTTTTAGTGAACATATTTCCATTCTATGGCAGTCCTTGAAAGTACTTCATTTTCTCGTGCGATTTTTGCCTGATTACCCCAAAATTTCTTGTCCTCTATAGAGGAGATATCGTTTCCACATATATATTGACCGATGCCAGGAATGCCCTTTTGTTCATGGCTTTCACGCGCATGAGTTACAGCATGCCATCCGGCAAAAACAAGGAGAATAAGGCATATAGCCTTTGGATTTTCTTCAATTTACAACCAAATGAGATTGCCCGGATCATAGAGCATCTGCAGAAAGGTACGTTTGTCCCTATCAGGGGGGCTAGTGTCTATAAGCAACATAATGTCTCGAATTTCCTTCAAAAGGAAGTGCCAATGGGTTCGGAAACTTTTCTAAAAAATAGCGACGAATGATGTTCTTTGACTTTCAGGGCCAAAAAGTCCTGCTTAAGGCTGAATTTGAGGGTACTTGATGAGGACATCAATACAATTATTACACCCACAGGCCCTGCTGCTATACATACTGGACCAATTACTAGAGCTCGCGCACGCCAACTAAATTACCATGTACTTTCGTTTCTTGGTAATGATTCTAATGTTCATGAGAATATGATGCTGCCTAAATTGGATACATTTGTTTTGCTTACAAATAAAGGGCCTAGCTTGGAGAAGGATGAACATTGGAGCAAGAACAAGCATGGAGATGATGGCATGCGCAAGGGGAACAAGAACGGAGTTACAAGTGATGATTTCAGGACTTTGAAGCCACCATAATGGGCGCATGAAGCCTTGGACGAAATATACAAGATGCCACTTCATAAATTTCATCCCGAGGTTATTATAGGTGCTGCGTCACCTTATTATTGGGCCAGGCCCATGTAATTTCGAAATACATAAGTATAGGCTATTTTTAGAGTCCGTATGTGTGGGGAAACAAGAGATAGGGTTGATTTCGGACCCCTCCACCAAGGGCCACGAAATTCCCCCCTCTTCCTCCATATATACAGCCCTTAGGGCATCGTTTAGACTTTGGGTTTTGTTTAGATTAAAAGTTCGCCATAGCTGCAACTTCGCGTACTTCGTTTGTGTTCAACGACCAGACAAAGGCGTCACAGAACCCCACCTTGATCAATAAAGCTTTCATCTTATATTCGCAATATCCAGATTGCAATCTCAGTTTCTTGCTTGTTCTTCGTTTGCTCGTAGGAAACAGACCCTCGTGGTCAGGTTGATCGTGCTCCGGCGTGGTCAATAACCTCTCGGAGTTGGTTTAGCGATTGCTAAGGCGCGACGTCCTCGCACGTTCGTAGTCGGATCGTCAAAGTCGACTGCCACCAAAGCGATATCCATCATCTCATCGAAAGACGGGACACCTTTGCCTCTATCAAGTGGTATCAGATTTCTAGGTTGCTCGGTGAGATTTTATAGTTTTTCGTAGTTTAGATCGACTTCAATCTTGGCTTCAATCTTGGGCTGCGGCCAACTCTCAATAGCTTCAATCTTGGCTTTATCAACTTCAATTCCCTGTGGAGTAACAACATAGCCAAGAAAAGATACTCGGTCGGTGCAAAAGGTGCACTTCCCAAGGTTACCAAACAAACGTGCATCACGTAAAGCAATAAAAACAGCTCGTAAATGTTCCAAATGTTCTTCCAAAGATCTGCTATAAATCAATATGTCATCAAAGTAAACTACCACAAATCATCCAATGAAAGCACGTAAAACTTCGTTCATTAATCTCATGAAAGTACTAGGTGCATTAGTTAACCCAAAAGGCATGACTAACCACTCATATAATCCAAACTTAGTTTTAAATGCTGTTTTCCATTCATCTCCCAATTTCATACGAATTTGATGGTTGCCACTACGCAAATCAACTTTGGAGAATATTGTAGAGCCACTCAATTCATCAAGCATATCATCTAGCCTAGGAATAGGATGACGATAACGAATAGTAATATTATTAATGCCTCTACAATCAACACACATACGTGATGTACCATCCTTTTTCGGCACTAGAATAATAGGAACAGCACAAGGACTAAGGGATTCGCGTATATAACCTTTGTCGAGAAGCTCTTGTACTTGACGCATAATCTCCTTCGTCTCCTCTGGATTGGTACGTATGGTGCACGGTTTGGCAGTGAAGCACCGGGAATTAAGTCAATCTGATGCTCAATCCCTCGAATAGGCGGTAATCCCGGTGGCACGTCTTGTGGAAAGACGTCAGCGAACTCCTGCAAAATGTTAGTGACAGCAGGAGGCAAAGAGGAAGGCACGTCCTCGAATGAAAATAATGCCTCTTTGCACACAAAAGCATAGCAAACAGATTTGCTGAAATCTAGCTCATCAATATCAGATTTGGTGGCAAATAAACATGCACTTTTCAATTTAATTTCAGAAGCAACACTAGATGGTTTATTATTAGGCTTCATTTGTTGCTCAAATTCTTTTGCCACAATCTGATTTTCACTCGTATTCTTCTCCTGTTTTGCTTTATTAGCTCTATTAATATCATCTTTCAAAATGGAATCAGGAGTCATAGGAAGCAAAGTAATATTTTTATCCTTATGAACAAGAGTATAGTGATTGTTTCTACCATGGTGTACAGAATTTTTATCAAATTGCCATGGTCTACCAAGTAATAAGGAACATGCTTGCATAGGTACCACATCACAATCAACATAATCAGCATATGTAGAGATACTAAAATGCACACGAACAGTACGTGTTACCTTAACCTTGCCGCTGTTGTTGAACCATTGGATGTAGTAAGGATGTGGATGTGGTCTTGTGGTGAGAGAAAGCTTCTCCACCATCTCCATGCTAGCCAAGTTGTTGCAACTACCTCCGTCTATGATGACGCGCACAGAACGTTCCTTCACAACTCCCTTGGTATGGAACAAATTGTGCCTCTGATTTTGCTCAGCTTGTGTGACCTGCACACTCAAAACACGTTGAGCAACTAAACATTCATACCTGTCAGCGTCTTCAGGAGCCATGTATTTTGTCTCATGATCAGAATCATCTCCACCATGTTCTTCACGTGTAATAAGAGCCAAAGTCTCCTCATCATAGTCACTAGCGGACTCATATCCACCGTCCGCGGTAGCAATCATCACACGCGGAGATTTGCATTCTCTCGCATAATGACCTCCTCCCTTACAACGATGACAAATAATATCACTTGTGTGCCCTGTTGATGCCATGGAAGAAGAAGAACTCCGTGCAGGCCCAGCAGGTGCGCTCTTGGCAGATAATGGTGGTTGTGCCTGTTTTCTTGTATCATGACTGGAGGAGGCACCTAATTGAGGTGCTGGTGCAGTTGAAGTAGAAGATGCACGCGGTGTCCATGATGAAGGTCGGCCTACAGAAAAGTTAGTTCGCCCCAATGCTTGTCGATCCTGCACTTCACGTTCAGCTTTACAAGCAACATGGAATAAACGAGTGATATTAGTATACTCCTTATAGTCTAGAATGGTCTGAATCTCTCTATTTAATCCACCCAGAAAACATGCAAGCATAGCTTCATTCTCCTCAACAATACCACATCTAATCATGCCAGTTTGTAATTCCTGATAATATTCTTCTACAGAATTTTTCCCTTGTCTTAAACGCTGCAATTTTTGAAGCAATTCACGTTGATAATATGGTGGAACCCAACGCGTACGCATAGCAGTTTTCAAAGCAGCCCAAGTAGTTGGAATAGGATATAATCTACAATGTTCAGACCACCATACACATGCAAAACTAGTGAAAGCACAAACAGCAGCAGCAACTCGTCTCTCCTCAGGATATTGTAAACATGTAAATCGTTGTTCAGTTTCTAACTCCCAAGTAGGATATATATCAGGAACATATCTACCCTCAAATGGTGGAATATTCAATTTCAGTTTAGGAATATGGACATCATCTCGTACCTGAGGTGGTGGTGCAGGCCTACCATTACGAATATATACCTGAGGTCGACCTGGTGGTGGTGGTGCTGGTGGCTGCACGTAGTTCGGATTTGTGATACACCACCACCACTTCTTAGTAGTCTGTAGGATCATATTCTTGTGTGTTTCTATTGCTGCTAACCATGCCAGGATCACAAGCCGACGAGATTGACTGGGAGAACTTATCGAACAAGGAGCTTCATGATAAGTTTCAGCAAATGATGACTGAACAGGTGCAAGATGTGCTGAACAATTTTGAAGAGGCCATGGAGAAGATTACTGGCCTTGAGAAGACGTTCGTAGTCGGATCGTCAAAGTTGAGAAGGCTTCTTCCGCAGCCCAAAACGGTCACACACGTGAGGAGTTTTCTTGGCCTCGCTGGATTCTATAGGCGTTTTGTGAGAGATTTCAGCACCATTGCTGCACCTCTCAATGAGCTTACAAAGAAAGATGTGCCGTTTCTTTGGGGTACCGCACAGGAAGAAGCCTTCTCGGTATTGAAAGATAAGTTGACACATGCTCCTTTACTCCAACTTCCTGATTTTAATAAGACTTTTGAGCTTGAATGTGATGCTAGTGGAATTGGATTAGGAGGTGTGTTATTACAAGATGGCAAACCTATTGCATACTTTTCTGAAAAATTGAGTGGGCCTAGTCTGAATTATTCTACTTATGATAAAGAATTATATGCTCTTGCTCGGACTTTAGAAACATGGCAACATTATTTATGGCCCAAAGAATTTGTTATACATTCTGATCATGAATCTTTGAAACATATTAAAAGTCAAGCTAAACTGAATCGTAGACATGCTAAATGGGTTGAATTCATTGAGACTTTCCCTTATGTCATTAAACACAAGAAGGGAAAAGAAAATGTTATTGCTGATGCATTGTCTCGTCGCTATACTATGCTTTCACAACTTGACTTCAAAATATTTGGTTTGGAGACCATCAAAGATCAATATGTGCATGATGCTGATTTTAAAGATGTAATGCAGAATTGTAAAGAAGGAAGAATGTGGAACAAGTTTGTTGTTAACGATGGATTTGTGTTTCGTGCTAACAAGCTATGCATTCCAGCTAGCTCCGTTCGTCTTTTGTTGTTGCAGGAGGCGCATGGAGGAGGATTAATGGGACACTGGTAGAGGCGGGGGTGTCCCGATCTTTCGATGAGATGATAACTATCGATTTGGTGGAGACGACTTTGACGATCCGACTACAAACGTGCACGACGTTGCGCCTTAGCAATCGCTAAACCAACTCCGAGAGGTTATTGACCACGCCGGAGCACAATCAACCTGACCACGAAGGTCTATTCCTGCAAGCAATCGAAGAACAAGCAAGAATATGATAAAAACAATCTGAATATTGCGAGTATATATGAAGTATTGATAAAGGTGGGGATCCGTAAGCGGTCTTGGTCTGGTCGTTGGACACAAACGAAGTACACGAAGTTGCAATGGCTAACTTTTAACTAAACAAATCCCAAGGAAAAGCTACTAGATGGATCTACTTATATAGGAGCAAGGGGTGGCGGCCAAGGAGGTGGGAGGACGTCCCAAGGCAGCCTAAAACTAAATCTAGGTCGTACAAGGCCAATGGGCCCAAGTGGAGGTGATGTAACACCTTTGGACTTGTAGTTTGACTCGGATTCTGCTGCAGCATCAGATTGTTTTGTCCACAACTCAACGCTCCGGACGAATTTGAAGGTGATTCCAATTGGGTTGGAAAGTGCACGAAATCTAGTTTCCAACAAAAAAGAATCACCCAATTCGGAGTCCGTATGAAAAACTTGTGTGCGTTTTGAGTCAGGTATGTCTGTGCAGTCCGAATCTGAATCCAGAACGTGAGAGACTTGGACTCTATCTTCTCTTGGGCCAAAAGTGACGTGAGAGAACTTTTTGGACAGCAAATAAACATCTCTTTCTTCCTTATCTTCATATGTGGATTGTACAAATGTCCCATACACCTGCAATTAGACAAAACACAAAAGTGTGTGAAGTATTTTTGTTCTGGATAACATAAATAGATTATTGAATAGTTTGCACTAGAAATCACCTGACAAATATGCATATATGCAATATTTTTGGTCATATCCAAGGTAGTCATGTCCTCATCATTGAATGTGATGCTAGTGGAATTGGATTAGGAGGTGTGTTATTACAAGATGGCAAACCTGTTGCATACTTTTCTGAAAAATTGAGTGGGCCTAGTCTGAATTATTCTACTTATGATAAAGAATTATATGCTCTTGTTCGGACTTTAGAAACATGGCAACATTATTTATGGCCCAAAGAATTTGTTATACATTCTGATCATGAATCTTTGAAACATATTAAAAGTCAAGCTAAACTGAATCGTAGACATGCTAAATGGGTTGAATTCATTGAGACTTTCCCTTATGTCATTAAACACAAGAAGGGAAAAGAAAATGTTATTGCTGATGCATTGTCTCGTCACTATACTATGCTTTCACAACTTGACTTCAAAATATTTGGTTTGGAGACCATCAAAGATCAATATGTGCATGATGCTGATTTTAAAGATGTAATGCAGAATTGCAAAGAAGGAAGAATGTGGAACAAGTTTGTCGTTAACGATGGATTTGTGTTTCGTGCTAACAAGCTATGCATTCCAGCTAGCTCCGTTCGTCTTTTGTTGTTGCAGGAGGCGCATGGAGGAGGATTAATGGGACACTTTGGCGTGAAGAAGACGGAGGACGTACTTGCTACACATTTCTTTTGGCCAAAGATGAGACGGGATGTTGAGCGTTTTATTGCTCGCTGCACTACATGTCAAAAAGCTAAGTCACGACTCAATCCTCATGGTTTATATATGCCTTTGCCTGTACCTAGTGTTCCTTGGGAGGATATATCTATGGACTTTGTTTTAGGTTTACCTCGAACAGAGAAGGGGAGGGATAGCATATTTGTTGTCGTGGATAGATTCTCGAAAATGGCACACTTTATACCATGTCATAAAAGCGATGATGCTGTTAATGTTGCTGATTTGTTCTTTCGTGAAATTATTCGCTTGCATGGTGTGCCAAATACTATTGTTTCAGATCGTGATACTAAATTTCTTAGACACTTTTGGAGATGTTTATGGGCTAAGTTGGGGACTAAACTGCTTTTTAGTACTACTTGTCACCCCCAAACTGATGGCCAAACTGAAGTAGTCAATAGAACATTGTCTACAATGCTTAGGGCTGTTTTGAAGAGTAATAAGAAAATGTGGGAGGAATGCTTGCCTCATATTGAATTTGCTTATAATCGTTCATTGCATTCTACTACTAAGATGTGCCCTTTTGAAGTTGTGTATGGTTTCCTACCTTGTGCACCTATTGATTTGTTACCTCTTCCATCTTCGGAGAAGGTTAATTTTGATGCTACACAACGTGCTGAATTGATTTTAAAAATGCATGAGTTAACTAAGGAAAACATTGAGCGTATGAATGCCAAATATAAACTTGCTGGAGATAAGGGTAGAAAACATGTTGTGTTTGCACCTGGAGATCTTGTTTGGTTACATTTGCGTAAGGATAGATTTCCTGATTTGCGCAAATCAAAGCTCATGCCACGGGCTGATGGTCCCTTTAAGGTGTTAGAGAAAATAAATGATAATGCATATAAACTTGAGCTACCTGCAGATTGTGGGGTTAGTCCCACTTTTAACATTGCAGATTTGAAGCCTTATTTGGGTGAGGAAGATGAACTTCCGTCGAGGACGACTTCATTTCAAGAACGGGAGGATGATGAGGACATCAATACAATTGTTACACCCACATGCCCTGCTGCTATACATACTGGACCAATTACTAGAGCTCGCACACGCCAACTAAATTACCAGGTACTTTCGTTTCTTGGTAATGATTCTAATGTTCATGAGAATATGATGTTGCCTAAATTGGATACATTTGTTTTGCTTACAAATGAAGGGCCTAGCTTGGAGAAGGATGAACATTGGAGCAAGAACAAGCATGGAGATGATGGCATGCGCAAGGGGAACAAGAACGGAGTTACAAGTGATGATTTCAGGACTTTGAAGCCACCATAATGGGCGCATGAAGCCTTGGACGAAATATACAAGATGCCACTTCATAAACTTCGTCCCCTGGTTATTATAGGTGCTGCGTCACCTTATTATTGGGCCAGGCCCATGTAATTTCGAAATACATAAGTATAGGCTATTTTTAGAGTCCGTATGTGTGGGGAAACAAGAGATAGGGTTGATTTCGGACCCCTCCACCAAGGGCCACGAAATTCCCCCCTCTTCCTCCATATATACAGCCCTTAGGGCATCCTTTAGACTTTGGGTTTTGTTTAGATTAAAAGTTTGCCATAGCTGCAACTTCGCGTACTTCGTTTGTGTTCAACGACCACACAAAGGTGTCACAGAACCCCACCTTGATCAATAAAGCTTTCATCTTATATTCGCAATATCCAGATTGCAATCTCAGTTTCTTGCTTGTTCTTCGTTTGCTCGCAGGAAACAGACCCTCGTGGTCAGGTTGATCATGCTCCGGCATGGTCAATAACCTCTTGGAGTTGGTTTAGCGATTGCTAAGGCGCGACGTCCTCGCACGTTTGTAGTCGGATCGTCAAAGTCGACTGCCACCAAAGCGATATCCATCATCTCATCGAAAGACGGGACACCTTTGCCTCTATCAGTACTCCGGGCCTCCTGGCGGAAGTGGGGAGTATTTTTTGGATTCGCGCGCTCGCCGCGAGCAGTTTGAGTACTTATGTGTCCGACACGGACTCCAAATGACAAAATTATGACCATTTTAGTGAACATATGTCCATTCTATGTCAGTCCTTAAAAGTACTTCATTTTCTCGTGCGCTTTTTGCCTGATTCCCCAAAATTTCTTGTCCTCTATAGAGGAGATATCGTTTCCACATATATATTGACCGATGCCAGGAATGCCCTTTTGTTCATGGCTTTCACGCGCATGAGTTACAGCATGCCATCCGGCGAAAACAAGGAGAATAAGGCATATAGCCTTTGGATTTTCTTCAATTTACGGCCAAATGAGATTGCCCGGATCATAGAGCATTTGCAGAGAGGTACGTTTGTCCCTACCAGGGGGGTTAATGTCTATAAGCAACATAATCTCTCGGATTTCCTTCGAAAGGAAGTGCCAATGGGTTCAGAAACTTGTCTGAAAACAGGCGACGAATGATGTTCTTTGACTTTCAGGGCCAAAAATCCTGCTTAAGGCTGAACTTGATGGTACTCCGGGCCTCCTGGCGGAAGTGGGGAGTATTTTTTGGATTCGCGCGCTCGCCGCGAGCAGTTTGAGTACTTATGAGTCCGACATGGACTCCGAATGACAAAATTATGACCGTTTTAGTGAACATATGTCCATTCTGTGTCAGTCCTTAAAAGTACTTCATTTTCTCGTGCGCTTTTTGCCTGATTGCCCAAAATTTCTTGTCCTCTATAGAGGAGATATCATTTCCACATATATATATCGACCGATGCCTGGAATGCCCTTTTGTTCTTGGCTTTCACGCGCATGAGTTACAGCATGCCATCCGGTGAAAACAAGGAGAATAAGGCATATAGCCGTTAGGATTTTCTTCAATTTACAGCCAAATGAGATTGCCCGGATCATTGAGCTTCTGCAGAAAGGTACGTTTGTCCCGACCAGGGGGGCTAATGTCTATAAGCAACATAATCTCTCGAATTTCCTTCGAAAGGAAGTGCCAATGGGTTCAGAAACTTGTCTGAAAACAGCGACGAATTATGTTCTTTGACTTTCAGGGCCAAAAAGTCCTGCTTAAGGCTGAACTTGATGGTACTCCGGGCCTCCTGGCCGAAGTGGGGAGTATTTTTTGGATTCGCGCGCTCGCCGCGAGCAGTTTGAGTACTTATGTGTCCGACACGGACTCCGAATGCCAAAATTATGACCGTTTTATTGAACATATTTCCATTCTATGTGATGAGGACATGACTACCTTGGATATGACCAAAAATATTGCATATATGCATATTTGTCAGGTGATTTCTAGTGCAAACTATTCAATAATCTATTTGTGTTATCCAGAACAAAAATACTTCACACACTTTTGTGTTTTGTCTAATTGCAGGTGTATGGGACATTTGTACAATCCACATATGAAGATAAGGAAGAAAGAGATGTTTATTTGCTGTCCAAAAAGTTCTCTCACGTCACTTTTGGCCCAAGAGAAGATAGAATCCGAGTCAAACTACAAGTCCAAAGGTGTTACATCACCTCCACTTGGGCCCATTGGCCTTGTACGACCTAGATTTAGTTTTAGGCTGCCTTGGGACGTCCTCCCACCTCCTTGGCCGCCACCCCTTGCTCCTATATAAGTAGATCCATCTAGTAGCTTTTGCTTGGGATTTGTTTAGTTAAAAGTTAGCCATTGCAACTTCGTGTGCTTCGTTTGTGTCCAACGTCCAGACCAAGACCACTTTTCGGATCCCCACCATTATCAATACTTCATATATATTTGCAATATTCAGATTACTTTATCATATTCTTGCTCGTTCTTCGATTGCTTGCAGGAATAGACCTTTGTGGTCAGGCTGACCGTGCTTCCAGCATTGTCAGTAACCTCAGGAGATTGGTTTAGCGATTGCTAAGGCGCAACGTCGTGCACGTTTGTAGTCGGATCGTCAAAGTCGTCTCCACCAAATCGATAGTTATCATCTCATCGAAAGATTGGGACACCCTCGCCTCTATCAAGTGGTATCAGTTTTCAGGTTGCTCGGTGAGAATTTCCAGTTTTCCTAGATTAGATTTATTTTCTTACCTATTGTCCAAGAAAAATCCACAAAAAAGAGTTAGATCTATTCATCCTTTGTCCAAGCCAGTCTGAGCCTTTGCAATTTTCTTTTTATTGCTTGCATAGTTGAATTATCGGTTGCATCGTCGTGTCGAGTTGCTGGTCTTAGTGTCTAGGTCGTTTAGAGTTTCGAGTTCTGTTCACATTAGTCACGTCGACGCTGCATCGTTATCCCTTCCGCTGTCCACCACCCATCCATCAATTTCCTCCACGTGCTACCCACCGTTCATTGTCATAATCATAGTTGAGATCGTTCCCATCTTCGCTTGATCCAATCTACATCTTATCTAGTTTGTTTTGGAAAGAGGGAGAGAGAAAAAAAAGTTAAAGAAAAAAAAAGAGAGAAAAAAGGAAAGAAAAAAAAAGAAAAAGAGGGAGAAGAAAAAGAAAAAAAAAGGCGTGAGAAAAAAAAGAGAGAAGAAAAAAAAATTGGCTCTATCTAGAATCAATCTCGTACCTGAATTCGGATTGGAATCTGTTTTGCGCACTGTTCAGTAAAACAGGTGTATCTTCCTCATACGAAGTCCGTTTTGGCTCCGTGAGTACTCGAATTGAAGATAGCGACGAGCCGCACCTAAATAGTTGCAGAAGCTAGTTTAATATTTGACACCTCAAAATCGGCTTCTAAATAGGTCTTTTTGCCCTCCGAAGTTCGTGAACACAACTTGTTCCAATTTTTGAGGCCAGTTTTAGAATTCTTTGACTCCTCATATCAGCTCGGAATTGAGTGATTCTTTTTGCATTGGAAAGCTTGAGTTAGTAGCATTCTTTGAAAGAATTTATCAGAAAATTGTCTCAAACTTTTCAAGAGGAAAGTTGGAGAGAGAGTTGTTGTATATCCTGCTTGGCAGTTGTTTTTCATCATTATCTTCACTGCCGTTGTGATCTTCACTTATATCTTGCTGTCAAGAGTTACTTAGTATCCTTCATTGATGCTAGTTGTGCTACGCCGTGACCTCATTAGTGTTCTAGGCTCGCGTCTCTAGTCCGGTCTAGCCTAGGACCAGCACAGTACCGTCGTTGAGCGTTTATTCAACATTGCATCTTTGAATTGATTATTGCTAATCTTTTGCTACCATATATAGCCAACCCAGCTCCACATATTTCTACACCGTGTATACGTACGCTCCCCTGGCAATCGCTTTACTCAATATTCGGAGTTACTTGATACCGCTGGTTGCCGATCACCGCCTGCTGCATGATAAGAACTTGTAAGACACTGATATTTGCTTTACTGTGAGCATTTTACCACCACATCCTAGTAGTTATAGAAACATTATTTTTGGGTTTTGTTTCTTGTTCTACTAATCATGACAGGATCCAGAGTCAATTCATGGGCTTTGTCGATCGCGGGAGACGTGCCACCACCTTTGCAAATACCTCAACCGTCACGAGAGGTGCACAAACATCCAAATGCACATGATCAGGTTAATGTATCTATACCACCATTTAATGGCCATTTTAAACCTGCTTTATATATTGAATGGGAGTTCGACATAAAAAATATATTTGCTTCCCATAATTTCAATGAACATAAAAAGGTTAAGGTTGCGGTTGGTTCTTTCACTGGTTATGCTTTGGTTTGGTGGAGTGAATATTGTCGGTTACACCATGATTATATACCTACTACTTGGGATGATTTGAAACTTGCCATGCGACATACTTTCGTCCCTGCTTATTATACTCGTGACATGATTAAGAAGTTGCAACACTTAAAACAAGGTAGTGAAACTGTAACAAAATATTATGATGATTTACAAACTACCTTGTTGCATTCCTCTTTAGAAGAAAGTGAAGATGATTTTATGGATAGATTTTGGGGAGGATTAAACCGTGATATTCAAGAGATACTAATTCATGAAGAGTGTTATCCTATGGACCATTTGTTTCATCTTGCTTGCAAAGCTGAACAGGAAATAAAACGACGTGTTGGCCACGAGGAGAACAAGCGCACGGTGCACATTCCAAGAGTTGATATGATTGTTCCTTCAACTACTAGGCATACTGTGACAATCACATCCGTTGTTGTCAGGACTACATCACCTCCACCATGTGACACATCACCCCCGAGAGTGGCTACATCATCTGAGTTGATCATAAGAGGTAACGACAAAGGTACTGATCTTCCATCTCTACATGAGAATGATGAATGCCTTGTCAATTTGAATGCACCATCTGATGAGCTACCCACTACTTTGATCACACCACCTATTTTAGAGGACTACGTTGATAATTTGACTTTGCCATGTGATCAAACAACTGAAATACCAACAATTTTAAGTGCACCCATTGAATTAACTATTGATGCAAAAGAACCAATGTTTAATCATTTTGATATGACCTCTAATCTTGGTGATGATTCTGTGTTGAATGACTTATTGCATGTTTGCTTATTTAAGCATGTTGTAGCATGTAAATTTGATGCAAGTAAGGTTTATTCACCAATGTTGGGATGGTTTAATGATGAACATTGTCAATCTTTTGAAATGAATAAGAGCTTCACTTATATGTGCAAACTGAGTTGCAATATTTTCATGCCTTCTACTTCTTGTGCTAATTTTTTGGCTTTAGATTTTATGGACTATGCAAGTTACTTATCTATTCATGTGTCATATATACAAAAATCAAGGGAAGTAAAAATGGATGACATATACATATACAACATGTACACATTTTCTCTTTTGTTAGCCACATTTCAGATTAAGCAACGCCGAGGACGGCTTTATTTTCAAGAAGGGGAGGATGATGAGGACATGACTACCTTGGATATGACCAAAAATATTGCATATATGCATATTTGTCAGGTGATTTCTAGTGCAAACTATTCAATAATCTATTTATGTTATCCAGAACAAAAATACTTCACACACTTTTGTGTTTTGTCTAATTGCAGGTGTATGGGACATTTGTACAATCCACATATGAAGATAAGGAAGAAAGAGATGTTTATTTGCTGTCCAAAAAGTTCTCTCACGTCACTTTTGGCCCAAGAGAAGATAGAGTCCAAGTCTCTCACGTTCTGGATTCAGATTCGGACTGCACAGACACACCTGACTCAAAACGCACACAAATTTTTCATACGGACTCCGAATTGGGTGATTCTTTTTTTGTTGGAAACTAGATTTCGTGCACTTTCCAACCCAATTGGAATTACCTTCAAATTCGTCCGGAGCGTTGAGTTGTGGACGAAACAATCTGATGCTGCAGCAGAATCTGAGTCAAACTACAAGTCCAAGTACACGAAGTTTTAGGCTGCCTTGGGACGTCCTCCCACCTCCTTGGCCTCCACCCCTTGCTCCTATATAAGTAGATCCATCTAGTAGCTTTTCCTTGGGATTTGTTTAATTAAAAGTTAGCCATTGCAACTTCGTGTACTTCGTTTGTGTCCAACGACCAGACCAAGACCGCATACGGATCCCCACCATTATCAATACCTCATATATATTTGCAATATTCAGATTGCTTTATCATATTCTTGCTCGTTCTTCGATTGCTTGCAGGAATAGACCTTCGTGGTCAGGCTGACCGTGCTTCCGGCATCATCAGTAACCTCAGGAGATTGGTTTAGCGATTGCTAAGGCGCAACGTCGTGCACGTTTGTAGTCGGATCGTCAAAGTCGTCTCCACCAAATCGATAGTTATCATCTCATCGAAAGATCGGGACACCCTCGCCTCTATCAAGTGGTATCAAGTGGTATATATACGTCGTGTAAGTTGCTGGTCTTAGCGTCTAGTTCCTTTAGAGTTTCGAGTTCTGTTCACATTAGTCACGCCGCAGCTGCATCATTATCCCTTCCGCTGTGCACCATTCCATCCATTAATTTCCACCACGTGCTACGCACTGTTCATTGTCATAATCATAGTTGAGGTCATTCACATCTTCGCCTGATCCAATCTGCATCTTATCTAGTTTGTCTTGGAAAGAGGGAGAAAAAAAAAGATAGAGGAAAAAAAGAGAGGAAAAAAAAGAAAAAGAGAGAAGAAAAAGAAAAAAAAAAGCGTGAGAAAAAAAAAGAGAGAAGAAAAAAAATCGGATCTATCTAGAATCAATCTCGTACCTGAATTCGGATTGAAATCTGTTTTGCGCACTGTTCAGTAAAACAGGTGTATCTTTCTCATACGAAGTCCGTTTTGGCTCCGTGAGTACTCAAATTGAAGCTAGCAACGAGCCGCATCTAAATAGTTGCAGAAGCTTGTTCAATATTTGACACCTCAAAATCGGCTTCTAAATAGGTCTTTTTGCCCTCTGAAGTTCGTGAACACAGCTTGTTCCAATTTTTTAGGCCAGTTTTAGAATTCTTTGACTCCTCATATCAACTCGGAATTGAGTGATTCTTTTTGCATTGGAAAGCTTGAGTTAGTAGCATTCTTTGAAAGAATTTATCAGAAAATTGTCTCAAACTTTTCAAGAGGAAAGTTGGAGAGAGAGTTGTTGTATATCCTGCTTGGCAGTTGTTTTTCATCATTATCTTCACTGCCGTTGTGATCTTCACTTATATCTTGCTGTCAAGAGTTACTTAGTATCCTTCATTGATGCTAGTTGTGCTACGCCGTGACCTCATTAGTGTTCTAGGCTCGCGTCTCTAGTCCGGTCTAGCCTAGGACCAGCACAGTACCGTCGTTGAGCGTTTATTCAACATTGCATCTTTGAATTGATTATTGCTAATCTTTTGCTACCATATATAGCCAACCCAGCTCCACATATTTCTACACCGTGTATACGTACGCTCCCCTGACAATCGCTTTACTCAATATTCGGAGTTACTTGACACCGCTGGTTGCCGATCACCGCCTGCTGCATGGTAAGACCTTGTAAGACATTGATATTTGCTTTACTGTGAGCGTTTTACCACCACATCCTAGTAGTTATAGGAACATTATTTTTGGGTTTTGTTTCTTGTTCTACTAATCATGACAGGATCCAGAGTCAATTCATGGGCTTTGTCGATCGCGGGAGACGTGCCACCACCTTTGCAAATACCACAACCGTCACGAGAGGTGCACAAACATCCAAATGCACATGATCAGGTTAATGTATCTATACCACCATTTAATGGCCATTTTAAACCTGCTTTATATATTGAATGGGAGTTCGACATAAAAAATATATTTGCTTCCCATAATTTCAATGAACATAAAAAGGTTAAGGTTGCGGTTGGTTCTTTCACTGGTTATGCTTTGGTTTGGTGGAGTGAATATTGTCGGTTACACCCTGATTATATACCTACTACTTGGTGATGAGGACATGACTACCTTGGATATGACCAAAAATATTGCATATATGCATATTTGTCAGGTGATTTCTAGTGCAAACTATTCAATAATCTATTTATGTTATCCAGAACAAAAATACTTCACACACTTTTGTGTTTTGTCTAATTGCAGGTGTATGGGACATTTGTACAATCCACATATGAAGATAAGGAAGAAATAGATGTTTATTTGCTGTCCAAAAAGTTCTCTCACGTCACTTTTGGCCCAAGAGAAGATAGAGTCCAAGTCTCTCACGTTCTGGATTCAGATTCGGACTGCACAGACATACCTGACTCAAAACGCACACAAGTTTTTCATACGGACTCCGAATTGGGTGATTCTTTTTGCATTGGAAACTAGATTTCGTGCACTTTCCAACCGAATTGGAATCACCTTAAAATTCGTCCGGAGCGTTGAGTTGTGGACGAAACAATCTGATGCTGCAGCAGAGTCCGAGTCAAACTACAAGTCCAAAGGTGTTACATCACCTCCACTTGGGCCCATTGGCCTTGTACGACCTAGATTTAGTTTTAGGCTGCCTTGGGACGTCCTCCCACCTCCTTGGCCGCCACCCCTTGCTCCTATATAAGTAGATCCATCTAGTAGCTTTTCTCTTGGGATCTGTTTAGTTAAAAGTTAGCCATTGCAACTTCGTGTGCTTCGTTTGTGTCCAACGACCAGACCAAGACCACTTTTCGGATCCCCACCATTATCAATACTTCATACATATTCGCGATATTCAGATTGCTTTTTATCATATTCTTGCTTGTTCTTCGATTGCTTGCAGGAATAGACCTTCGTGGTCAGGTTGATCGTGCTCCGGCGTGGTCAATAACCTCTCGGAGTTGGTTTAGCGATTGCTAAGGCACAACGTCATTGCACGTTTGTAGTCGGATCGTCAAAGTCGTCTCCACCAAATCGATAGTTATCATCTCATCGAAAGATCGGGACACCCCGCCTCTATCAAGTGGTATCAGAGCCAGGTTGCTCGGTGAGAATTTCCAGTTTGCCTAGATTAGATTTATTTTCTTACCTATTGTCCAAGAAAAAGCCACAAAAAAGAGTTAGATCTATTCATCCTTGGTCCAAGCCAGTCTGAGCCTTGGCAATTTTCTTTTCATTGCTTGCATAGTTGAATTATCGGTTGCATCGTCGTGTCGAGTTGCTGGTCTTAGTGTCTAGGTCGTTTAGAGTTTCGAGTTCTGTTCACATTTGTCACGCCACCGCTGCATCGTTATCCCTTCCGCTGTCCACCATCCATCCATCAGTTTCCACCACGTGCTACCCACCGTTCATTGTCATAATCATAGTTGAGATCATTCACATCTTCACTTGATCCAATCTGCATCTTATCTAGTTTGTTTTGGAAAGAGGGAGAAAAAAAGAGAGAAAAAAACGAGAGAAAAAAAAGGAGAAAAAAAAGTCAGAGAAAAAAAAAGGAGAGAAAGAAAAAAAGTGTGAGGAAAAAAAAGAGAGAAGAAAAAAAAACAAAAAAATCGGCACAAACTTTTTCAGAGGAAAGTTGGAGACAAAGTTGTTGATATATCCTGCTTGGCTGTTGTTTCACCTCATTATCTTTACTGGCGTTGTGATCTTCACTTATATCTTGCTGTCTAGAGCTACTTAGTGTCCTTCATTGATGCTAGTTGTGCTACGACGTGACCTCATTAGTGTTCTAGGCTCGCGTCTCTAGTTCGGTCTAGCCTAGGACCAGCACAGTACTGTCGTTGAGCGTTTATTCAACATTGCATCTTTGAATTGATTATTGCTAATCTTTTGCTACCATATATAGCCAACCCAGCTCCACATATTTCTACACTGTGTATACGTACGCTCCCCTGGCAATCGCTTTACTCAATATTCGGAGTTACTTGACACCGCTGGTTGCCGATCACCGCCTGCTGCATGGTAAGAACTTGTAAGACATTGATATTTGCTTTACTGTGAGCGTTTTACCACCACATCCTAGTAGTTATAGGAACATTATTTTTGGGTTTTGTTTCTTGTTCTACTAATCATGACAGGATCCAGAGTCAATTCATGGGCTTTGTCGATCGCGGGAGACGTGCCACCACCTTTGCAAATACCACAACCGTCACGAGAGGTGCACAAACATCCAAATGCACATGATCAGGTTAATGTATCTATACCACCATTTAATGGCCGTTTTAAACCTGCTTTATATATTGAATGGGAGTTCGACATAAAAAATATATTTGATTCCCATAATTTCGATGAACATAAAAAGGTTAAGGTTGCGATTGGTTCTTTCACTGGTTATGCTTTGGTTTGGTGGAGTGAATATTGTCGGTTACACCCTGATTATATACCTACTACTTGGGATGATTTGAAACTTGCCATGCGACATACTTTCGTCCCTGCTTATTATACTCGTGACATGATTAAGAAGTTGCAACACTTAAAACAAGGTAGTGAAACTGTAACAAAATATTATGATGATTTACAAACTACCTTGTTGCATTCCTCTTTAGAAGAAAGTGAAGATGATTTTATGGATAGATTTTGGGGAGGATTAAACCGTGATATTCAAGAGATACTAATTCATGAAGAGTGTTATCCTATGGACCATTTGTTTCATCTTGCTTGCAAAGCTGAACAGGAAATAAAACGACGTGTTGGCCACGAGGAGAACAAGCGCACGGTGCACATTCCAAGAGTTGATATGATTGTTCCTTCAACTACTAGGCATACTGTGACAATCACATCCGTTGTTGTCAGGACTACATCACCTCCACCATGTGACACATCACCCCCGAGAGTGGCTACATCATCTGAGTTGATCATAAGAGGTAACGACAAAGGTACTGATCTTCCATCTCTACATGAGAATGATGAATGCCTTGTCAATTTGAATGCACCATCTGATGAGCTACCCACTACTTTGATCACACCACCTATTTTAGAGGACTACGTTGATAATTTGACTTTGCCATGTGATCAAACAACTGAAATACCAACAATTTTAAGTGCACCCATTGAATTAACTATTGATGCAAAAGAACCAATGTTTAATCATTTTGATATGACCTCTAATCTTGGTGATGATTCTGTGTTGAATGACTTATTGCATGTTTGCTTATTTAAGCATGTTGTAGCATGTAAATTTGATGCAAGTAAGGTTTATTCACCAATGTTGGGATGGTTTAATGATGAACATTGTCAATCTTTTGAAATGAATAAGAGCTTCACTTATATGTGCAAACTGAGTTGCAATATTTTCATGCCTTCTACTTCTTGTGCTAATTTTTTGGCTTTAGATTTTATGGACTATGCAAGTTACTCATCTATTCATGTGTCATATATGCAAAAATCAAGGGAAGTAAAAATGGATGACATATACATATACAACATGTACACATTTTCTCTTTTGTTAGCCACATTTTAGATTAAGCAACGCCGAGGACGGCTTTATTTTCAAGAAGGGGAGGATGATGAGGACATGACTACCTTGGATATGACCAAAAATATTGCATATATGCATATTTGTCAGGTGATTTCTAGTGCAAACTATTCAATAATCTATTTATGTTATCCAGAACAAAAATACTTCACACACTTTTGTGTTTTGTCTAATTGCAAGTGTATGGGACATTTGTACAATCCACATATGAAGATAAGGAAGAAATAGATGTTTATTTGCTGTCCAAAAAGTTCTCTCACGTCACTTTTGGCCCAAGAGAAGATAGAGTCCAAGTCTCTCACGTTCTGGATTCAGATTCGGACTGCACAGACATACCTGACTCAAAACGCACACAAGTTTTTCATACGGACTCCGAATTGGGTGATTCTTTTTGCATTGGAAACTAGATTTCGTGCACTTTCCAACCGAATTGGAATCACCTTAAAATTCGTCCGGAGCGTTGAGTTGTGGACGAAACAATCTGATGCTGCAGCAGAGTCCGAGTCAAACTACAAGTCCAAAGGTGTTACATCACCTCCACTTGGGCCCATTGGCCTTGTACGACCTAGATTTAGTTTTAGGCTGCCTTGGGACGTCCTCCCACCTCCTTGGCCGCCACCCCTTGCTCCTATATAAGTAGATCCATCTAGTAGCTTTTCTCTTGGGATCTGTTTAGTTAAAAGTTAGCCATTGCAACTTCGTGTGCTTCGTTTGTGTCCAACGACCAGACCAAGACCACTTTTCGGATCCCCACCATTATCAATACTTCATACATATTCGCGATATTCAGATTGCTTTTTATCATATTCTTGCTTGTTCTTCGATTGCTTGCAGGAATAGACCTTCGTGGTCAGGTTGATCGTGCTCCGGCGTGGTCAATAACCTCTCGGAGTTGGTTTAGCGATTGCTAAGGCACAACGTCATTGCACGTTTGTAGTCGGATCGTCAAAGTCGTCTCCACCAAATCGATAGTTATCATCTCATCGAAAGATCGGGACACCCCGCCTCTATCACTTGGGATGATTTGAAACTTGCCATGCGACATACTTTCGTCCCTGCTTATTATACTCGTGACATGATTAAGAAGTTGCAACACTTAAAACAAGGTAGTGAAACTGTAACAAAATATTATGATGATTTACAAACTACCTTGTTGCATTCATCTTTAGAAGAAAGTGAAGATGATTTTATGGATAGATTTTGGGGAGGATTAAACCGTGATATTCAAGAGATACTAATTCATGAAGAGTGTTATCCTATGGACCATTTGTTTCATCTTGCTTGCAAAGCTGAACAGGAAATAAAACGACGTGTTGGCCACGAGGAGAACAAGCGCACGGTGCACATTCCAAGAGTTGATATGATTGTTCCTTCAACTACTAGGCATACTGTGACAATCACATCCGTTGTTGTCAGGACTACATCACCTCCACCATGTGACACATCACCCCCGAGAGTGGCTACATCATCTGAGTTGATCATAAGAGGTAATGACAAAGGTACTGATCTTCCATCTCTACATGAGAATGATGAATGCCTTGTCAATTTGAATGCACCATCTGATGAGGTACCCACTACTTTGATCACACCACCTATTTTAGAGGAGTACGTTGATAATTTGACTTTGCCATGTGATCAAACAACTGAAATACCAACAATTTTGAGTGCACCCATTGAATTAACTATTGATGCAAAAGAACCAATGTTTAATCATTTTGATATGACCTCTAATCTTGGTGATGATTCTGTGTTGAATGACTTATTGCATGTTTGCTTATTTAAGCATGTTGTAGCATGTAAATTTGATGCAAGTAAGGTTTATTCACCAATGTTGGGATGGTTTAATGATGAACATTGTCAATCTTTTGAAATGAATAAGAGCTTCACTTATATGTGCAAACTGAGTTGCAATATTTTCATGCCTTCTACTCCTTGTGCTAATTTTTTGGCTTTAGATTTTATGAACTATGCAAGTTACTCATCTATTCATGTGTCATATATACAAAAATCAAGGGAAGTAAAAATGGATGACATATACATATACAACATGTACACCTTGTCTCTTTTGTTAGCCACATTTCAGATTAAGCAACGCCGAGGACGGCTTTATTTTCAAGAAGGGGAGGATGATGAGGACATGACTACCTTGGATATGACCAAAAATATTGCATATATGCATATTTGTCAGGTGATTTCTAGTGCAAACTATTCAATAATCTATTTGTGTTATCCAGAACAAAAATACTTCACACACTTTTGTGTTTTGTCTAATTGCAGGTGTATGGGACATTTGTACAATCCACATATGAAGATAAGGAAGAAAGAGATGTTTATTTGCTGTCCAAAAAGTTCTCTCACGTCACTTTTGGCCCAAGAGAAGATAGAATCCGAGTCAAACTACAAGTCCAAAGGTGTTACATCACCTCCACTTGGGCCCATTGGCCTTGTACGACCTAGATTTAGTTTTAGGCTGCCTTGGGACGTCCTCCCACCTCCTTGGCCGCCACCCCTTGCTCCTATATAAGTAGATCCATCTAGTAGCTTTTGCTTGGGATTTGTTTAGTTAAAAGTTAGCCATTGCAACTTCGTGTGCTTCGTTTGTGTCCAACGACCAGACCAAGACCACTTTTCGGATCCCCACCATTATCAATACTTCATATATATTTGCAATATTCAGATTGCTTTATCATATTCTTGCTCGTTCTTCGATTGCTTGCAGGAATAGACCTTCGTGGTCAGGCTGACAGTGCTTCCAGCATTGTCAGTAACCTCAGGAGATTGGTTTAGCGATTGCTAAGGCGCAACGTCGTGCACGTTTGTAGTCGGATCGTCAAAGTCGTCTCCACCAAATCGATAGTTATCATCTCATCGAAAGATTGGGACACCCTCGCCTCTATCACTATGGCAGTCCTTGAAAGTACTTCATTTTCTCGTGCGATTTTTGCCTGATTGCCCCAAAATTTCTTGTCCTCTATAGAGGAGATATCGTTTCCACATATATATTGACCGATGCCAGGAATGCCCTTTTGTTCATGGCTTTCACGCGCATGAGTTACAGCATGCCATCTGGCGAAAACAAGGAGAATAAGGCATATAGCCTTTGGATTTTCTTCAATTTACGGCCAAATGAGATTGCCCGGATCATAGAGCATCTGCAGAAAGGTACGTTTGTCCCTATCAGGGGGGCTAGTTTCTATAAGCAACATAATCTCTCGAATTTCCTTCAAAAGGAAGTGCCATTGGGTTCGGAAACTTTTCTGAAAAATAGCAATGAATGATGTTCTTTGACTTCCAGGGCCAAAAAGTCCTGCTTAAGGCTGAATTTGAGGGTACTCCGGGCCTCCTGGCGGAAGTGGGGAGTATTTTTTGGATTCGCGCGCTCGCCGCGAGCAGTTTGAGTACTTATGTGTCCGACACGGACTCCGAATGACAAAATTATGACCATTTTAGTGAACATATGTCCATTCTATGTCAGTCCTTAAAAGTACTTCATTTTCTCGTGCGCTTTTTGCCTGATTCCCCAAAATTTCTTGTCCTCTATAGAGGAGATATCGTTTCCACATATATGTCGACCGATGCCAGGAATGCCCTTTTGTTCTTGGCTTTCACGCACATGAGTTACAGCATGCCATCCATTGAAAACAAGGAGAATAAGGCATATAGCCGCTGGATTTTCTTCAATTTACGGCCAAATGAGATTGCCCGGATCATAGAGCATCTGCAAAAAGGTACGTTTGTCCCTACCAGGGGGGCTAATGTCTATAAGCAACATAATCTCTCGGATTTCCTTCGAAAGGAAGTGCCAATGGGTTCCGAAACTTGTTTGAAAAACATCGACGAATGATGTTCTTTTACTTTCAGGGCCAAAAAGTCCAGCTTAAGGCTAAATTGGAGGGTACTCCGGGCCCCCTGGCGCAAGCGGGGAGTATTTTTTGGATTCGCGCGCTCGCCGCGAGTAGGTTGAGTACTTATGGGTCCTACACGGACTCCAAATGACAAAATTGTGACCGTTTTAGTGAACATCTATCCATTCTATGGCAGTCCTTGAAAGTACTTCATTTTCTCGTGCGCTTTTTACCTGATTGCCCCAAAATTTCTTGTCCTATATAGAGGAGATATCGTTTCCACATATATATTGACCGATGCTAGGAATGCCCTTTTGTTCTTGGCTTTCACGCGCATGAGTTACAGCATGCCATCCGGCGAAAACAAGGAGAATAAGGCATATAGCCACTGGATTTTCTTCAATTTACGGCCAAATGAGATTGCCCGGATCATAGAGCATCTGCAGAAACATACGTTTGTCCCTACCAGGGGGCTAATGTCTATAAGCAACATAATCTCTCGAATTTCCTTCAAAAGGAAGTGCCAATGGGTTCAGAAACTAATAGAGGCAAAGGTGTCCCGTATTTCGATGAGATGATGGATTTCGCTTTGGTGGAAGTCGACTTTGACGATCCGACTACGAACGTGCGAGGACGTCGTGCCTTAGCAATCGCTAAACCAACTCCGAGAGGTTATTGACCACGCCGGAGCACGATCAACCTGACCACGAGGGTCTGTTTCCTGCGAGCAAACGAAGAACAAGCAAGAAACTGAGATTGCAATCTGGATATTGCGAATATAAGATGAAAGCTTTATTGATCAAGGTGGGGTTCTGTGACGCCTTTTTCTGGTCGTTGAACACAAACGAAGTACGCGAAGTTGCAGCTATGGCGAACTTTAATCTAAACAAAACCCAAAGTCTAAACGGTGCCCTAAGGGCTGTATATATGGAGGAAGAGAGGGGGAATTTCGTGGCCCTTGGTGGAGGGGTCCGAAATCAACCCCATCTCTTGTTTCCCCACACATACGGACTCTAAAAATAGCCTATACTGATGTATTTCGAAATTACATGGGCCTGGCCCAATAAAAAGGTGATGCAGCACCTAGAATAGCCTCTGGACGAAATTTTTGAAGTGGCATCTTGTATATTTCGTCCAGGGCTTCATGCACTCTTATGGTGGCTTCAAAGACCTGAAATCATCACTCGTAACTCCGTTCTTGTTCCCCTTGCGCATGCCATCATCTCCATGCTTTCTCTTGCTCCAATGTTCATCCTTCTCCAAGCTAGACCCTTCATTTGTAAGCAAAACAAATGTATCCAATTTAGGCAGCATTATATTCTCATGAACATTAGAATCATTACCAAGAAACGAAAGTACCTGGTAATTTAGTTGGCATGCGCGAGCTCTAGTAATTGGTCCAGTATGTATAGCAGCAGGGGCTGTGGGTGTAACAATGGTATTGATGTTCTCATCATCCTCCCCTTCTTGAAATGAAGTCGTCCTCGACGGAAGTTCATCTTCCTCACCCAAATAAGTCTTCAAATCTGTAATGTTAAAAGTGGGACTAACCCCAAAATCTGCAGGCAGCTCAAGTTTGTATGCATTATCATTTATTTTCTCTAACACCTTAAAGGGACCATCAGCACGTGGCATTAGCTTTGATTTGCGCAAATCAGGAAATATATCTTTACGCAAATGTAACCAAACAAGATCTCCAGGTGCAAACACAACATGTTTTCTACCCTTATCTCCAGCAAGTTTATATTTAGCATTCATACGCTCAATGTTTTCCTTAGTTAACTCATGCATTTTTAAAATCAATTCAGCACGTTGTTTAGCATCAAAATTAACCTTCTCCGAAGATGGAAGAGGCAACAAATCAATAGGTGCACGAGGTAGGAAACCATACACAACTTCAAAAGGGCACATCTTAGTAGTAGAATGCAATGAACGATTATAAGCAAATTCAATATGAGGCAAGCATTCCTCCCACATTTTCTTATTATTCTTCAAAACAGCCCTAAGCATAGTAGACAACGTTCTATTGACTACTTCAGTTTGTCCATCAGTTTGGGGGTGACAAGTTGTACTAAAAAGCAGTTTAGTCCCCAACTTAGCCCATAAACATCTCCAAAAGTGGCTAAGAAATTTAGTATCACGATCTGAAACAATAGTATTTGGCACACCATGCAAGCGAATAATTTCACGAAAGAACAAATCAGCAACATTAACAGCATCATCGCTTTTATGACATGGTATAAAGTGTGCCATTTTCGAGAATCTATCCACGACAACAAATATGCTATCCCTCCCCTTCTTTGTTCGAGGTAAACCTAAAACAAAGTCCATAGATATATCCTCCCAAGGAACACTAGGTACAGGCAAAGGCATATAAACCATGAGGATTGAGTCGTGACTTAGCTTTTTGACATGTAGTGCAGCGAGCAATAAAACGCTCAACATCCCGTCTCATCTTTGGCCAAAAGAAATGTGTAGCAAGTACGTCCTCCGTCTTCTTCACGCCAAAGTGTCCCATTAATCCTCCTCCATGCGCCTCCTGCAACAACAAAAGACGAACGGAGCTAGCTGGAATGCATAGCTTGTTAGCACGAAACACAAATCCATCGTTAACAACAAACTTGTTCCACATTCTTCCTTCTTTACAATTCTGCATTACATCTTTAAAATCAGCATCATGCACATATTGATCTTTGATGGTCTCCAAACCAAATATTTTGAAGTCAAGTTGTGAAAGCATAGTATAGCGACGAGACAATGCATCAGCAATAACATTTTCTTTTCCCTTCTTGTGTTTAATGACATAAGGGAAAGTCTCAATGAATTCAACCCATTTAGCATGTCTACGATTCAGTTTAGCTTGACTTTTAATATGTTTCAAATTCATGATCAGAATGTATAACAAATTCTTTGGGCCATAAATAATGTTGCCATGTTTCTAAAGTCCGAACTAGAGCATATAATTCTTTATCATAAGTAGAATAATTCAGACTAGGCCCACTCAATTTTTCAGAAAAGTATGCAACAGGTTTGCCATCTTGTAATAACACACCTCCTAATCCAATTCCACTAGCATCACATTCAAGTTCAAAAGTCTTATTAAAATCAGGAAGTTGGAGTAAAGGAGCATGTGTCAACTTATCTTTCAATACCGTGAAGGCTTCTTCCTGTGCAGTACCCCAAAGAAAAGGCACATCTTTCTTTGTAAGCTCATTGAGAGGTGCAGCAATGGTGCTGAAATCTCTCACAAAACGCCTATAGAATCCAGCGAGGCCAAGAAAACTCCTCACTTGTGTGACCGTTTTGGGCTGCGGCCAACTCTCAATAGCTTCAATCTTGGCTTTATCAACTTCAATTCCCTGTGGAGTAACAACATAGCCAAGAAAAGATACTCGGTCGGTGCAAAAGGTGCACTTCCCAAGGTTACCAAACAAACGTGCATCACGTAGAGCAATAAAAACAGCACGTAAATGTTCCAAATGTTCTTCCAAAGATCTGCTATAAATCAATATGTCATCAAAGTAAAGTACCACAAATCGTCCAATGAAAGCACGTAAAACTTCGTTCATTAATCTCATGAAAGTACTAGGTGCATTAGTTAACCCAAAAGGCATGACTAACCACTCATATAATCCAAACTTAGTTTTAAATGCTGTTTTCCATTCATCTCCCAATTTCATACGAATTTGATGGTAGCCACTACGCAAATCAACTTTGGAGAATATTGTAGAGCCACTCAATTCATCAAGCATATCATCTAGCCTAGGAATAGGATGACGATAACGAATAGTAATATTATTAATGCCTCTACAATCAACACACATACGTGATGTACCATCCTTTTTCGGCACTAGAATAATAGGAACAGCACAAGGACTAAGGGATTCACGTATATAACCTTTGTCGAGAAGCTCTTGTACTTGACGCATAATCTCCTTCGTCTCCTCTGGATTGGTACGATATGGTGCACGGTTTGGCAGTGAAGCACCGGGAATTAAGTCAATCTGATGCTCAATCCCTCGAATAGGCGGTAATCCCGGTGGCACGTCTTGTGGAAAAACGTCAGCGAACTCCTGCAAAATGTTAGTGACAGCAGGAGGCAAAGAGGAAGGCACGTCCTCGGATGAAAATAATGCCTCTTTGCACACAAAAGCATAGCAAACAGATTTGCTGAAATCTAGCTCATCAATATCAGATTTGGTGGCAAATAAACATGCACTTTTCAATTTAATTTCAGAAGCAACACTAGATGGTTTATCATTAGGCTTCATTTGTTGCTCAAATTCTTTTGCCACAATCTGATTTTCACTCTTACTCTTCTCCTGTTGTGCTTTATTAGCTCTATTAATATCATCTTTCAAAATGGAATCAGGAGTCATAGGAAGCAAAGTAATATTTTTATCCTTATGAACAAGAGTATAGTGATTGTTTCTACCATGGTGTACAGAATTTTTATCAAATTGCCATGGTCTACCAAGTAATAAGGAACAAGCTTGCATAGGTACCACATCACAATCAACATAATCAGCATATGTAGAGATACTAAAATGCACACGAACAGTACGTGTTACCTTAACCTTGCCGCTGTTGTTGAACCATTGGATGTAGTAAGGATGTGGATGTGGTCTTGTGGTGAGAGAAAGCTTCTCCACCATCTCCATGCTAGCCAAGTTGTTGCAGCTCCCTCCGTCTATTATGACGCGCACAGAACGTTCCTTCACAACTCCCTTGGTATGGAACAAATTGTGCCTCTGATTTTGCTCAGCTTGTGTGACCTGCACACTCAAAACACGTTGAGCAACTAAACATTCATACCTGTCAGCGTCTTCAGGAGCCATCTATTGCGTCTCATGATCAGAATCATCTCCACCATGTTCTTCACGTGTAATAGGAGCCAATGTCTCCTCATCATAGTCACTAGCGGACTCATATCCACCATCCGCGGTAGCAATCATCACACGCGGAGATTTGCATTCCCTCGCATAATGACCTCCTCCCTTACAACGACGACAAATAATATCACTTGTGTGCCTGTTTTCTTGTATCACGACTGGAGGTGGCACCGGATGGAGGTGCTGGTGCAGTTGAAGTAGAAGATGCACGTGGTGTCCATGATGAAGGTCGGCCTGCAGAAAAGTTAGTTCGCCCCAATGCTTGTCGATCCTGCACTTCACGTTCAGCTTTACAAGCAAGATGGAATAAACGAGTGATATTAGTATACTCCTTATAGTCTAGAATGGTCTGAATCTCTCTATTTAATCCACCCAGAAAACGTGCAAGCATAGCTTCATTCTCCTCAACAATACCACATCTAATCATGCCAGTTTGTAATTCCTGATAATATTCTTCTACAGAATTTTTCCCTTGTCTTAAACGCTGCAATTTTTGAAGCAATTCACGTTGATAATATGGTGGAACCCAACGCGTACGCATAGCAGTTTTCAAAGCAGCCCAAGTAGTTGGAATAGGATATAATCTACAATGTTCAGACCACCATACACATGCAAAACTAGTGAAAGCACAAACAGCAGCAGCAACTCGTCTCTCCTCAGGATATTGTAAACATGTAAATCGTTGTTCAGTTTCTAACTCCCAAGTAAGATATATATCAGGAACATATCTACCCTATTACGAATATATACCTGAGGTCGACCTGCTGGTGGTGGTACAGGTGGCTGCACGTAGTGTTGATTTTGATCAACCTCATCCTCATAATCTCCCACATAATCATCCTCCTCCGCATCAGCAGCAGGAGCCACAGAAGTATCAACAGCAGCACCAACAGTTTGGCCAAACGCAAGAGGAACACGGCTTGCTCGGCGGAGGTCTGCTTCGCGACGTGGAGGTAGTCGTTGTTGTTGTTGTTGGAGAGGTGCGTTAGGTGCAGCGGGTGGTGGTGGTGGAAGACGCGCGAGCAATTCATTAAACTTGTTATCGAGCTTTGTTTCGAACGTCTTCTCAAAGCCAGTGATCTTCTCCATGGCCTCTTCAAAATTGTTCAGCACATCTTGCACCTGTTCAGTCATCATTTGCTGAAACTTATCATGAAGCTCCTTGTTCGATAAATTCTCCCAGTCAATCTCGTCGGCTTGTGATCCTGGCATGGTTAGCAGCAATAGAAACACACAAGAATATGATCCTACAGACTACGAACAAGTGGTGGTGGTGGGTGTCACAAATCCGTCAAGCAAATCTCAAATTCTTACCAGTTCTTACCCAGCAGCAGGCGGTGATCGGCAACCGTTGTAGTCAAAAACTCTCAAAGCTTGGATAGAGCGTGATGAGGACATCAATACAATTGTTACACCCACAGCCCCTGCTGCTATACATACTGGACCAATTACTAGAGCTCGTGCACGCCAACTAAATTACCAGGTACTTTCGTTTCTTGGTAATGATTCTAATGTTCATGAGAATATGATGCTGCCTAAATTGGATACATTTGTTTTGCTTACAAATGAAGGGCCTAGCTTGGAGAAGGATGAACATTGGAGCAAGAACAAGCATGGAGATGATGGCATGCGCAAGGGGAACAAGAACGGAGTTACAAGTGATGATTTCAGGACTTTGAAGCCACCATAATGGGTGCATGAAGCCTTGGACGAAATATACAAGATGCCACTTCGTAAATTTCGTCCCGAGGCTATTTTAGGTGCTGCGTCACCTTATTATTGGGCCAGGCCCATGTAATTTCGAAATACATAAGTATAGGCTATTTTTAGAGTCCGTATGTGTGGGGAAACAAGAGATAGGGATGATTTCGGACTCCTCCACCAAGGGCCACGAAATTCCCCCCTCTTCCTCCATATATACAGCCCTTAGGGCATCGTTTAGACTTTGGGTTTTGTTTAGATTAAAAGTTCGCCATAGCTGCAACTTCGCGTACTTCGTTTGTGTTCAACGACCAGACAAAGGCGTCACAGAACCCCACCTTGATCAATAAAGCTTTCATCTTATATTCGCAATATCCAGATTGCAATCTTAGTTTCTTGCTTGTTCTTCGTTTGCTCGCAGGAAACAGACCCTCGTGGTCAGGTTGATCGTGCTCCGGCGTGATCAATAACCTCTCGGAGTTGGTTTAGCGATTGCTAAGGCGCGACGTCCTCACACGTTCGTAGTCGGATCGTCAAAGTCGACTTCCACCAAAGCGAAATCCACCATCTCATCGAAAGACGGGACACCTTTGCCTCTATCATCTACCAAGTAATAAGGAACATGCTTGCATAGGTACCACATCACAATCAACATAATCAGCATATGTAGAGATACTAAAATGCACACGAACAGTACGTGTTACCTTAACCTTGCCGCTGTTGTTGAACCATTGGATGTAGTAAGGATGTGGATGTGGTCTTGTGGTGAGAGAAAGCTTCTCCACCATCTCCATGCTAGCCAAGTTGTTGCAGCTCCCTCCGTCTATTATGACGCGCACAGAACGTTCCTTCACAACTCCCTTGGTATGGAACAAATTGTGCCTCTGATTTTGCTCAGCTTGTGTGACCTGCACACTCAAAACACGTTGAGCAACTAAACATTCATACCTGTCAGCGTCTTCAGGAGCCATGTATTGCGTCTCATGATCAGAATCATCTCCACCATGTTCTTCACGTGTAATAAGAGCCAATGTCTCCTCATCATAGTCACTAGCGGACTCATATCCACCATCCGCGGTAGCAATCATCACACGCGGAGATTTGCATTCCCTCGCATAATGACCTCCTCCCTTACAACGACGACAAATAATATCACTTGTGTGCCCTGTTGATGCCATGGAAGAAGACGAACGCTGTGCAGGCCCCGTAGGTGCGGTCTTGGCAGATAATGGTGGTTGTGCCTGTTTTCTTGTATCACGGCTAGAGGTGGCACCGGATGGAGGTGCTGGTGTAGTTGAAGTAGAAGATGCACGTGGTGTCCATGATGAAGGTCGGCCTGCATAAAAGTTAGTTCGCCCCAATGCTTGTCGATCCTGCACTTCACGTTCAGCTTTACAAGCAAGATGGAATAAACGAGTGATAGTAGTATACT
This sequence comes from Triticum dicoccoides, assembly GCF_002162155.2. Lineage (NCBI taxonomy): Eukaryota > Viridiplantae > Streptophyta > Magnoliopsida > Poales > Poaceae > Triticum > Triticum dicoccoides. The sequence goes on from NW_021280227.1 coordinate 201,792, forward strand.
CCTTATAGTCTAGAATGGTCTGAATCTCTCTATTTAATCCACCCAGAAAACGTGCAAGCATAGCTTCATTCTCCTCAACAATACCACATCTAATCATGGCAGTTTGTAATTCCTGATAATATTCTTCTACAGAATTTTTCCCTTGTCTTAAACGCTGCAATTTTTGAAGCAATTCACGTTGATAATATGGTGGAACCCAACGCGTACGCATAGCAGTTTTCAAAGCAGCCCAAGTAGTTGGAATAGGATATAATCTACAATGTTCAGACCACCATACACATGCAAAACTAGTGAAAGCACAAACAGCAGCAGCAACTCGTCTCTCCTCAGGATATTGTAAACATGTAAATCGTTGTTCAGTTTCTAACTCCCAAGTAAGATATATATCAGGAACATATCTACCCTCAAATGGTGGAATATTCAATTTCAGTTTAGGAATATGGACATCAACTCGTACCTGAGGTGGTGGTGCAGGCCTACCATTATGAATATATACCTGAGGTCGACCTGCTGGTGGTGGTGCTGGTGGCTGCTCGAAGATCTGATTTTGATCAACCTCATCCTCATAATCGCCCGCATACTCATCATCCTCCTGGGTACCAGCAGGAGCAGTAGCAGGAGCCAAAGAAACACCAACAGCAGTACCAGCGGCACCAGAATTTTGTCCTGGCACAATAGGAACACGCTGTGCTCGTCCATACTGATTCGGAAGGGGGCGTAGTTGTTGTTGTTGCAGAGGAGCGACAGGTGCAGCCGGAGGTGGAAGACGCGCAAGCAGTTCATTAAATCTGTTATCGAGCTTTGTTTCGAACGTCTTCTCAAGGCCAGTGATCTTCTCCATGGCCTCTTCAAAATTGTTCAGCACATCTTGTACCTGTTCAGTCATCATTTGCTGAAACTTATCATGAAGCTCCTTGTTCGATAAGTTCTCCCAGTCAATCTCGTCGGCTTGTGATCCTGGCATGGTTAGCAGCAATAGAAACACACAAGAATATGATCCTACAGACTACTAAGAAGTGGTGGTGGTGTATCACAAATCCGTCAAGCAAATCTCAAATTCTTACCAGTTCTTACCCAGCAGCAGGCGGTGATCGGCAACCGTTGTAGTCAAAAACTCTCAAAGCTTGGATAGAGCGATTACCAGGGAGAGTCAAACACACGACGTAGATGTATGTGGAGCTGGGAAGGCTTATAGTATGGTAGCAAAAAGGGTCAGCAATAATCAATTCAGAGATGCAAAGTTGAATAAACGCTCAACGACGGTACTGTGCTGGTCCTAGGCTAGACCGTGCTAGAGACGCGAGCCTAGAACACCAACAAAATCACGGCGCGGCACGTAAACCAAGGGAAAAGCACACTCTGAATTTTTTTTTCGCTCTTTTTTTTTTGCGCTGCTTTTTTTTTTGCGCTCTTTTTTTTTGCGCTGCTTTTTTTTTGCGAAAAATCACTATAATGGCGAGTGTCTCAAAACTCTTTTTAGCTCAAACTGACAGGATGGGCACGAAATTTTTTCGACCAATTTTTTTTTTTGACTGCCCGGACCCAAAAACTGGAAACGGGTCAAAAAAAACTTCCTATAATGGCACCTGTCTCAAAACACTCAGAAACACCTAAAAATAGGATAGCCAGAAATTTTTTCGAAAAATGCGTTTTCGAAAAATTTTGGGCCTAAACGGAGCGTGGCTACCCGACTCCGGCAAGAAATTTTTTTTTTTCCGAAACCTACTCCGGCAAGGAAACACGAATCGGAAACTAGATGGATCTCGAAAACAACCCTAATAAGCAAGGAACTCGGATTGGTGGTGGATATATGGTGGTGGTATATGGCAGCGGTGGTGGTAGTGGTGGTAGTATATGGATATGGATCGGTGGTGGTATATGGACACGGATTGGTGGTGGTATATGGATACGGATTCGGAGCGGTGGCGGATAAGCGGTGGTGGTAGATGGCAGGGGCGATGATGATGGTGCGGCGGCGGCGTGACAACTTATGACCAGAACTCGAAACTCTAAAAGACTAGACTCTAAGACCAGCAACTAGACACGACGATGCAACCGCAAATTCAACAAAGCAAAACCCTAAAAAGATTATGCAAAGGCTCAGATTGGTTCGGATATGATGAACTAACCCTAATTTTTTTTGTGGCTTTTTCGTGGACTATAGGTATGAAGAACAGACTCGATCTAAACTACGAAAAACTGTAAAATCTCACCGAGCAACCTGGAAATCTGATACCACTTAATAGAGGCGAGGGTCCCGATCTTTCGATGAGATGATGGATATCGCTTTGGTGGAAGTCGACTTTGACGATCCGACTACGAACGTGCGAGGACGTCGCGCCTTAGCAATCGCTAAACCAACTCCGAGAGGTTATTGACCACGCCGGAGCACGATCAACCTGACCACGAGGGTCTGTTTCCTGCGAGCAAACGAAGAACAAGCAAGAAACTAAGATTGCAATCTGGATATTGCGAATATAAGATGAAAGCTTTATTGATCAAGGTGGGGTTCTGTGACGCCTTTGTCTGGTCGTTGAACACAAACGAAGTACGCGAAGTTGCAGCTATGGCGAACTTTTAATCTAAACAAAACCCAAAGTCTAAACGATGCCCTAAGGGCTGTATATATGGAGGAAGAGGGGGGAATTTCGTGGCCCTTGGTGGAGGGGTCCGAAATCAACCCTATCTCTTGTTTCCCCACACATACGGACTCTAAAAATAGCCTATACTTATGTATTTCGAAATTACATGGGCCTGGCCCAATAATAAGGTGACGTAGCACCTAAAATAGCCTCGGGACGAAATTTATGAAGTGGCATCTTGTATATTTCGTCCAAGGCTTCATGCACCCATTATGGTGGCTTCAAAGTCCTAAAATCATCTCTTGTAACTCCGTTCTTGTTCCCCTTGCGCATGCCATCATCTCCATGCTTGTTCTTGCTCCAATGTTCATCCTTCTCCAAGCTAGGCCCTTCATTTGTAAGCAAAACAAATGTATCCAATTTAGGCAGCATCATATTCTCATGAACATTAGAATCATTACCAAGAAACGAAAGTACCTGGTAATTTAGTTGGCGTGCACGAGCTCTAGTAATTGGTCCAGTATGTATAGCAGCAGGGGCTGTGGGTGTAACAATTGTATTGATGTCCTCATCAAAGTCCATTGATATATCCTCCCAAGGAACACTAGGTACAGGCAAAGGCATATATAAACCATGAAGATTGAGTCGTGACTTAGCTTTTTGACATGTAGTGCAGCGAGCAATAAAACGCTCAACATCCCGTCTCATCTTTGGCCAAAAGAAATGTGTAGCAAGTACGTCCTCCGTCTTCTTCACGCCAAAGTGTCCCATTAATCCTCCTCCATGCGCCTCCTGCAACAACAAAAGACGAACAGAGCTAGCTGGAATGCATAGCTAGTTAGCACGAAACACAAATCCATCGTTAACGACGAACTTGTTCCACATTCTTCCTTCTTTACAATTTTGCGTTACATCTTTAAAATTAGCATCATGCACATATTGATCTTTGATGGTCTCCAAACCAAATATTTTGAAGTCAAGTTGTGAAAGCATAGTATAGCGACGAGACAATGCATCAGCAATAACATTTTCTTTTCCCTTCTTGTGTTTAATGACATAAGGGAAAGTCTCAATGAATTCAACCCATTTAGCATGTCTACGATTCATTTCAGCTTGACTTTTAATATGTTTCAAAGATTCATGATCAGAATGTATAACAAATTCTTTGGGCCATAAATAATGTTGCCATGTTTCTAAAGTCCGAACAAGAGCATATAATTCTTTATCATAAGTAGAATAATTCAGACTAGGCCCACTCAATTTTTCAGAAAAATATGCAACAGGTTTGCCATCTTGTAATAACACACCTCCTAATCCAATTCCACTAGCATCACATTCAAGCTCAAAAGTCTTATTAAAACCAGGAAGTTGGAGTAAAGGAGCATGTGTCAACTTATCTTTCAATACCGTTCTTCTTCCTGTGCGAGGCCAAGAAAACTCCTCACTTGTGTGACCGTTTTGGGCTGCGGCCAACTCTCAATAGCGTCAATGTTGGCTTTATCAACTTCAATTCCCTGTGGAGTAACAACATAGCCAAGAAAATATACTCGGTCGGTGCAAAAGGTGCACTTCCCAAGGTTACCAAAAACGTGCATCACGTAGAGCAATAAAAATAGCAAGTAAATGATGAGGACATGACTACCTTGGATACGACCAAAAATATTGCATACATGTATATTTGTGAGGTGATTTCTAATGCAAACTATGCAATAATTTATTTATGTCATCCAGGACAAAAATACTTCACAAACTTTTGTGTTTTGTCTAATTGCAGGTGTATGGGATATTTGTACAATTCACATATGAAGATAAGGGAGAAAGAGATGTTTAAGTGCTGTTCAAAAAGTTCTCTCACGTCACTTTTGGGCCAAGAGAAGATAGAGTCCAAGTCTCTCACGTTCTGAATTGGGTGATTCTTTTTTTCTTGGATTCTAGATTTTGTGTTATTTCCAGCCCAATTGGATTCACCTTCAAATTCGTCCGGAGTGTTGAGATATCAATGAAACAATCAGACGCTGCAGCAGAATCCGAGTCAAACAATAAGTCCAAAGGTGTTGCATCACCTCCACTTGGGCCCATTGGCCTTGTACGACCTAGGGTTAGTTTTAGGCTGCCTTGGGACGTCCTCCCACCTCCTATGCCGCCACCCCTTGCTCCTATATAAGTAGATCCATCTAGTAGCTTTTCCCGTGGGATTTGTTTAGTTAAAAGTTAGCCAACGCAACTTCGTGTACTTCGTTTGTGTCCAATGACCAGACCAAGACCGCTTTCGGATCCCCGCATTTATCAACACTTCATATATATTCACAATATTCAGATTGCTTTTATCATATTCTTGCTCGTTCTTCGATTGCTTGTAGGAATAGACCTTCGTGGTCAGGTTGATCGTGCACCGACGTGGTCAATAACCTCAGGAGATTGGTTTAGCGATTGTTAAGGCGCAACGTCGTGCACGTTTGTAGTCGGATGGTCAAAGTCGTCTTCACCAAATCGATAGTTATCATCTCATCGAAAGATCGGGACACCCCGCCTCTATCAAGTGGTATCAGTTTTCAGGTTGCTCGGTGAGAATTTCCAGTTTTCCTCAGATTAGATTTATTTTCTTACCTATTATCCAAGAAAAAGCCACAAAAAAAGTTAGATCTATTCATCCTTTGTCCAAGCCAGTCTGAGCCTTTGCATTTTTCTTTTCATTGTTTGCATTATTGAATTATCGGTTGCATCGCCGTGTCGAGTTGCTGGTCTTAGTGTCTAGTTCCTTTAGAGTTTCGAGTTCTGTTCACATTAGTCACGCCGCCGCTGCATCATTATCCCTTCTGCTGCCCACCATCCCATCCATCAATTTTCACCATGTGTTACGCACTGTTCATTGTCAAAATCATAGTTGAGGTCATTCACATCTTCTCCTAATCCAATCTACATCTTATCTAGTTTGTCTTGAAAAGAGGGAGAAAAAAAAGATAGAGAAAAAAGAAAAAAAAAGAGAAAAAAAGTCAGAGAAAAGAAAAAGAAAAAGAAAAAAAGTGTGAGGAAAAAAAGAGAGAAGAGAAAAAAAATTCGGATCTATCTAGACTCAATCTCGTAGTTGAATTCAGACTGGAATCTGTTTTGTGCACTGAATTGAGTGATTCTTTTTGCATTTGGAAGCTTGAGTTAGTAGCAAACTTTTCAAGGGGAAAGTTGGAGAGAGAGTTGTTATATATCCTGCTTGGCAGTTGTTATTCATCATTATCTTTACTGCCGTCGTGATCTTCAATTATATCTTGCTGTCCAGAGCTACTTATCCTTCATTGATGCTAGTTGTGCTATGCCGTGACCTCATTAGTGTTCTAGGCTCGCGTCTCTAGTCCGGTCTAGCCTAGGACCAGCACAGTATCGTCGTTGAGCATTTATTCAATATTGCATCTTTGAATTGATTATTGCTAATCTTTTGCTACCATATATAGCCAACCCAGCTCCACATATTTCTACACCGTGTATACGTACGTTCCCCTGGCAATCGCTTTACACAATCTTCGGAGTTATTTGACACAGCTGGTTGCCTGTCACCACCTGTCGCATGGTTAGAACTTGTAAGATATTGATATTTGCTTTACTGTGAGCACGTTACAACCACATCCTAGTTGTTCATAGGAACATTATTCTCGAATTTTGATTCTTGTTTCTACTAATCATGATAGGCTCCGGAGAAAGAAGTTCTGATGAGGACATCAATACAATTGTTACACCCACAGCCCCTGCTGCTATACATACTGGACCAATTACTAGAGCTCGTGCACGCCAACTAAATTACCAGGTACTTTCGTTTCTTGGTAATGATTCTAATGTTCATGAGAATATGATGCTGCCAAAATTGGATACATTTGTTTTGCTTACAAATAAAGGGCCTAGCTTGGAGAAGGATGAACATTGGAGTAAGAACAAGCATGGAGATGATGGCATGCGCAAGGGGAACAAGAACGGAGTTACAAGTGATGATTTCAGGACTTTGAAGCCACCATAATGGGTGCATGAAGCCTTGGACGAAATATACAAGATGCCACTTCATAAATTTCGTCCCGAGGCTATTTTAGGTGCTGCGTCACCTTATTATTGGGTCAGGCCCATGTAATTTCGAAATACATAAGTATAGGCTATTTTTAGAGTCCGTATGTGTGGGGAAACAAGAGATAGGGTTGATTTCGGACCCCTCCACCAAGGGCCACGAAATTCCCCCCTCTTCCTCCATATATACAGCCCTTAGGGCATCATTTAGACTTTGAGTTTTGTTTAGATTAAAAGTTCGCCATAGCTGCAACTTCGCGTACTTCGTTTGTGTTCAACGACCAGACAAAGGCGTCACAGAACCCCACCTTGATCAATAAAGCTTTCATCTTATATTCGCAATATCCAGATTGCAATCTGAGTTTCTTGCTTGTTCTTCGTTTGCTCGCAGGAAACAGACCCTCGTGGTCAGGTTGATCGTGCTCTGGCGTGGTCAATAACCTCTTGGAGTTGGTTTAGCGATTGCTAAGGCGCGACGTCCTTGCACGTTCGTAGTCGGATCGTCAAAGTCGACTGCCACCAAAGCGATATCCATCATCTCATCAAAAGACGGGACACCTTTGCCTCTATCAAGTGGTATCAGATTTCCAGGTTGCTCGGTGAGATATTACAGTTTTTTGTAGTTTAGATCGAGTCTGTTCTTCATACCTACAGTCCACGAAAAAGCCACAAAAAAAATTAGGGTTAGTTCATCATATCCGAACCAATCTGAGCCTTTGCATAATCTTTTTAGGGTTTTGCTTTGTTGAATTTGCGGTTGCATCGTCGTGTCTAGTTGCTGGTCTTAGAGTCTAGTCTTTTAGAGTTTCGAGTTCTGGTCATAAGTTGTCACGCCGCCGCCGCACCATCATCATCGCCCCTGCCATCTACCACCACCGCTTATCCGCCACCGCTCCGAATCCGTATCCATATACCACCACCAATCCGTGTCCATATACCACCACCGATCCATATCCATATACTACCACCGCTACCACCACCGCTGCCATATACCACCACCATATTTCCACCACCAATCCGAGTTCCTTGCATATTAGGTTTGTTTTCGGGATCCATCTAATTTCCGATTCGTGTTTCCTTGTCTGAGTAGGTTTCGGATTCCAGCAATCTTTTGCCGTCCGTAGAAGAGGTTGGTTTCCAAAAAAAAAAAAGAGTCCGGAAACCACCCTCCGTTTAGGCCCAAAATTTTCGGAAAACGCACTTGACAAAAAAATTTCTGGCAATCCTATTTTTACGTGTTTCTAAGCGTATTGAGACAGTCGCCGTTATAGAAAGTTTTTTTTGACCCGTTTCCAGTTTTTGGGTCCGGGCAGTCAAAAAAATTTTTTTTTTTGGTCACAAAAATTTCGTGCCCATCCTGTCAGTTTGACCTGGGAAGAGTTTTGAGACACTCGCCATTATAGTGATTTTTCGCAAAAAAAAAGAGCAGCGCAAAAAAAAAACAGCGCCAAAAAAAAAGAGCAAAAAAAAATTCGAGAGTGTGCTTTTCCCTTGTTTACGTGCAGCGCCGTGATTTTGTTAGTGTTCTAGGCTCGCGTCTCTAGCACGGTCTAGCCTAGGACCAGCACAGTACCGTCATTGAGCGTTTATTCAACTTTGCATCTCTGAATTGATTATTGCTGACCCTTTTTGCTACCATATTATAAGCCTTCCTAGCTCCACATACATCTACGTCGTGCGTTTGACTTTCCCTGGTAATCGCTCTATCCAAGCTTTGAGAAGTTTTGACTACAACGGTTGCCGGTCACCACCTGTTGCTGGGTAAGAACTGGTAAGAATTTGAGTTTTGCTTGACGGATTTGTGATACACCACCACAACTTCTTAGTAGTCTGTAGGATCATATTCTTGTGTGTTTCTATTGCTGCTAACCATGCCAGGATCACAAGCCGACGAGATTGACTGGGAGAACTTATCGAACAAGGAGCTTCATGATAAGTTTCAGCAAATGATGACTGAACAGGTGCAAGATGTGCTGAACAATTTTGAAGAGGCCATGGAGAAGATTACTGGCCTTGAGAAGACGTTCGAAACAAAGCTCGATAACAGATTTAATGAACTGCTTGCGCGTCTTCCACCACCGGCTGCACCTGTCGCACCTCTGCAACAACAACAACTACGCCCCCTTCCGAATCAGTATGGACGAGCACAGCGTGTTCCTATTGAGCCAGGACAAAATTCTGGTGCCGCTGCTACTGCTGTTGGTGCTTCTTTGGCTCCTGCTACTACTGCTGCTGGTACCCAGGAGGATGATGATTATGTGGGAGATTATGAGGATGAGGTTGATCAAAATCCGAACTACGTGCAGCCACCAGCACCACCACCACCAGGTCGACCTCAGGTATATATTCGTAATGGTAGGCCTGCACCACCACCTCAGGTACGAGATGATGTCCATATTCCTAAACTGAAATTGAATATTCCACAATTTGAGGGTAGATATGTTCCTGATATATATCTTACTTGGGAGTTAGAAACTGAACAACGTTTTACATGTTTACAATATCCCGAGGAGAGACGGGTTGCTGCTGCTGTTTGTGCTTTCACTAGTTTTGCATGTGTCTGGTGGTCTGAACATTGTAGATTATATCCTATTCCAACTACTTGGGCTGCTTTGAAAACTGCTATGCGTACGCGTTGGGTTCCACCATATTATCAACGTGAATTGCTTCAAAAATTGCAGCGTTTAAGACAAGGGAAAAATTCTGTAGAAGAATATTATCAGGAATTACAAACTGGCATGATTAGATATGGTATTGTTGAGGAGAATGAAGCTATGCTTGCACGTTTTCTGGGTGGATTAAATAGAGAGATTCAGACCATTCTAGACTATAAGGAGTATACTAATATCACTCGGTTATTCCATCTTCCTTGTAAAGCTGAACGTGAAGTGCAGGATCGACAAGCATTGCGGCGAACTAACTTTTCTGCAGGCCGACCTTCATCATGGACACCACGTGCATCTTCTACTTCAACTGCACCAGCACCTCCATCCGGTGCCACCTCCAGCCGTGATACAAGAAAACAGGCACAACCACCATTATCTGCCAAGAGCGCACCTGCGGGGCCTGCACAGCGTTCTTCTTCTTCCATGGCATCAACAGGGCACACAAGTGATATTATTTGTCGTCGTTGTAAGGGAGGAGGTCATTATGCGAGAGAATGCAAATCTCCGCGTGTGATGATTGCTACCGCGGATGGTGGATATGAGTCTGCTAGTGACTATGATGAGGAGACTTTGGCTCTTATTACACGTGAAGAACATGGTGGAGATGATTCTGATCATGAGACGCAATACATGGCTCCTGAAGACGCTGACAGGTATGAATGTTTAGTTGCTCAACGTGTTTTGAGTGTGCAGATCACACAAGCTGAGCAAAATCAGAGGCACAATTTGTTCCATACCAAGGGAGTTGTGAAGGAACGTTCTGTGCGCGTCATCATAGGCGGAGGGAGCTGCAACAACTTGGCTAGCATGGAGATGGTGGAGAAGCTTTCTCTCACCACAAGACCACATCCACATCCTTACTACATCCAATGGTTCAACAACAGCGGCAAGGTTAAGGTAACACGTACTGTTCGTGTGCATTTTAGTATCTCTACATATGTTGATTATGTTGATTGTGATGTGGTACCTATGCAAGCATGTTCCTTATTACTTGGTAGACCATGGCAATTTGATAAAAATTCTGTACACCATGGTAGAAACAATCACTATACTCTTGTTCATAAGGATGAAAATATTACTTTGCTTCCTATGACTCCTGATTCCATTTTGAAAGATGATATTAACAGAGCTAATAAAGCAAAACAGGAGACGAATAAGAGTGAAAATCAGATTGTGGCAAAAGAATTTGAGCAACAAATGAAGCCTAATAATAAACCATCTAGTGTTGCTTCTGAAATTAAATTGAAAAATGCATGTTTATTTGCCACCAAATCTGATATTGATGAGCTAGATATCAGCAAATCTGTTTGCTATGCTTTTGTGTGCAAAGAGGCATTATTTTCATTCGAGGACGTGCCTTCCTCTTTGCCTCCTGCTATCACTAACATTTTGCAGGAGTTCGCTGACGTCTTTCCACAAGACGTGCCACCGGGATTACCGCCTATTCGAGGGATTGAGCATCAGATTGACTTAATTCCCGGTGCTTCACTGCCAAACCGTGCACCATACCGTACCAATCCAGAGGAAACGAAGGAGATTATGCGTCAAGTACAAGAGCTTCTCGACAAAGGTTATATACGCGAATCCCTTAGTCCTTGTGCTGTTCCTATTATTCTAGTGCCGAAAAAGGATGGTACATCACGTATGTGTGTTGATTTTAGAGGCATTAATAATATTACTATTCGTTATCGTCATCCTATTCCTAGGCTAGATGATATGCTTGATGAATTAAGTGGCTCTACAATATTCTCCAAAGTTGATTTGCGTAGTGGATACCATCAAATTCGTATGAAATTGGGAGATGAATGGAAAACAGCATTCAAAACTAAGTTTGGATTATATGAGTGGTTAGTCATGCCTTTTGGGTTAACTAATGCACCTAGTACTTTCATGAGATTAATGAACGAAGTTTTACGTGCTTTCATTGGACGATTTGTGGTAGTTTACTTTGATGACATATTGATTTATAGCAGATCTTTGGAAGAACATTTGGAACATTTACGTGCTGTTTTTATTGCTCTACGTGATGCACGTTTGTTTGGTAACCTTGGGAAGTGCACCTTTTGCACCGACCGAGTATCTTTTCTTGGCTATGTTGTTACTCCACAGGGAATTGAAGTTGATAATGCCAAGATTGAAGCTATTGAGAGTTGGCCGCAACCCAAAACGGTCACACAAGTGAGGAGTTTTCTTGGCCTCGCTGGATTCTATAGGCGTTTTGTGAGAGATTTCAGCACCATTGCTGCACCTCTCAATGAGCTTACAAAGAAAGATGTGCCTTTTCTTTGGGGTACCGCACAGGAAGAAGCCTTCACGGTATTGAAAGATAAGTTGACACATGCTCCTTTACTCCAACTTCCTGATTTTAATAAGACTTTTGAGCTTGAATGTGATGCTAGTGGAATTGGATTAGGAGGTGTGTTATTACAAGATGGCAAACCTGTTGCATACTTTTCTGAAAAATTGAGTGGGCCTAGTCTAAATTATTCTACTTATGATAAAGAATTATATGCTCTTGTTCGGACTTTAGAAACATGGCAACATTATTTCTGGCCCAAAGAATTTGTTATACATTCTGATCATGAATCTTTGAAACATATTAAAAGTCAAGCTAAACTGAATCGTAGGCATGCTAAATGGGTTGAATTCATTGAGACTTTCCCTTATGTCATTAAACACAAGAAGGGAAAAGAAAATGTTATTGCTGATGCATTGTCTCGTCGCTATACTATGCTTTCACAACTTGACTTCAAAATATTTGGTTTGGAGACCATCAAAGATCAATATGTGCATGATGCTGATTTTAAAGATGTAATGCAGAATTGTAAAGAAGGAAGAATGTGGAACAAGTTTGTCGTTAACGATGGATTTGTGTTTCGTGCTAACAAGCTATGCATTCCAGCTAGCTCCGTTCGTCTTTTGTTGTTGCAGGAGGCGCATGGAGGAGGATTAATGGGACACTTTGGCGTGAAGAAGACGGAGGACGTACTTGCTACACATTTCTTTTGGCCAAAGATGAGACGGGATGTTGAGCGTTTTATTGCTCGATGCACTACATGTCAAAAAGCTAAGTCACGACTCAATCCTCATGGTTTATATATGCCTTTGCCTGTACCTAGTGTTCCTTGGGAGGATATATCTATGGACTTTGTTTTTGGTTTACCTCGAACAAAGAAGGGGAGGGATAGCATATTTGTTGTCGTGGATAGATTCTCGAAAATGGCACACTTTATACCATGTCATAAAAGCGATGATGCTGTTAATGTTGCTGATTTGTTCTTTCGTGAAATTATTCGCTTGCATGGTGTGCCAAATACTATTGTTTCAGATCGTGATACTAAATTTCTTAGCCACTTTTGGAGATGTTTATGGGCTAAGTTGGGGACTAAACTGCTTTTTAGTACTACTTGTCACCCCCAAACTTATGGACAAACTGAAGTAGTCAATAGAACGTTGTCTACTATGCTTAGGGCTGTTTTGAAGAATAATAAGAAAATGTGGGAGGAATGCTTGCCTCATATTGAATTTGCTTATAATCGTTCATTGCATTCTACTACTAAGATGTGCCCTTTTGAAGTTGTGTATGGTTTCCTACCTCGTGCACCTATTGATTTGTTGCCTCTTCCATCTTCGGAGAAGGTTAATTTTGATGCTAAACAACGTGCTGAATTGATTTTAAAAATGCATGAGTTAACTAAGGAAAACATTGAGCGTATGAATGCTAAATATAAACTTGCTGGAGATAAGGGTAGAAAACATGTTGTGTTTGCACCTGGAGATCTTGTTTGGTTACATTTGCGTAAGGATAGATTTCCTGATTTGCGCAAATCAAAGCTAATGCCACGTGCTGATGGTCCCTTTAAGGTGTTGATAGAGGCGGGGTGTCCCGATCTTTCGATGAGATGATAACTACCGATTTGGTGGAGACGACTTTGACGATCCGACTACAAACGTGCACAACGTTGCGCCTTAGCAATCGCTAAACCAACTCCGAGAGGTTATTGACCACGCCGGAGCACGATCAACCTGACCACGAAGGTCTATTCCTGCAAGCAATCGAAGAACGAGCAAGAATATGATAAAGCAATCTGGATATTGCAAATATATATGAAGTATTGATAATGGTGGGGATCCGTAAGCGGTCTTGGTCTGGTCGTTGGACACAAACGAAGTACACGAAGTTGCAATGGCTAACTTTTAACTAAACAAATCCCCAGGAAAAGCTACTAGATGGATCTACTTATATAGGAGCAAGGGGTGGCGGCCAAGGAGGTGGGAGGACGTCCCAAGGCAGCCTAAAACTAAATCTAGGTCGTACAAGGCCAATGGGCCCAAGTGGAGGTGATGTAACACCTTTGGACTTGTAGTTTGACTCGGATTCTGCTGCAGCATCAGATTGTTTCGTCCACAACTCAACGCTCCGGACGAATTTGAAGGTGATTCCAATTGGGTTGGAAAGTGCACGAAATCTAGTTTCCAACAAAAAAAGAATCACCCAATTCGGAGTCCGTATGAAAAACTTGTGTGCGTTTTGAGTCAGGTGTGTCTGTGCAGTCCGAATCTGAATCCAGAACGTGAGAGACTTGGACTCTATCTTCTCTTGGGCCAAAAGTGACGTGAGAGAACTTTTTGGACAGCAAATAAACATCTCTTTCTTCCTTATCTTCATATGTGGATTGTACAAATGTCCCATACACCTGACAAATATGCATATATGCAATATTTTTGGTCATATCCAAGGTAGTCATGTCCTCATCACTTAGTCCTTGTGCTGTTCCTATTATTCTAGTGCCGAAAAAGGATGGTACATCACGTATGTGTGTTGATTGTAGAGGCATTAATAATATTACTATTCGTTATCGTCATCCTATTCCTAGGCTAGATGATATGCTTGATGAATTGAGTGGCTCTACAATATTCTCCAAAGTTGATTTGCGTAGTGGATACCATCAAATTCGTATGAAATTGGGAGATGAATGGAAAACAACATTTAAAACTAAGTTTGGATTATATGAGTGGTTAGTCATGCCTTTTGGGTTAACTAATGCGCCTAGTACTTTCATGAGACTAATGAACGAAGTTTTACGTGCTTTCATTGGACGATTTGTGGTAGTCTATTTTGATGATATACTGATTTATAGCAGATCTTTGGAAGAACATTTGGAACATTTACGTGTTGTTTTTATTGCTCTACGTGATGCACGTTTGTTTGGTAACCTTGGGAAGTGCACCTTTTGCACCGACCGAGTATCTTTTCTTGGCTATGTTGTTACTCCACAGGGAATTGAAGTTGATAAAGCCAAGATTGAAGCTATTGAGAGTTGGCCGCAACCCAAAATGGTCACACAAGTGAGGAGTTTTCTTGGCCTCGCTGGATTCTATAGGCGTTTTGTGAGAGATTTCAGCACCATTGCTGCACCTCTCAATGAGCTTACAAAGAAAGATGTGCCTTTTCTTTGGGGTACCGCACAGGAAGAAGCCTTCTCGGTATTGAAAGATAAGTTGACACATGCTCCTTTACTCCAACTTCCTGATTTTAATAAGAGTTTTGAGCTTGAATGTGATGCTAGTGGAATTGGATTAGGCGGTGTGTTATTACAAGATGGCAAACCTGTTGCATACTTTTCTGAAACATTGAGTGGGCCTAGTCTGAATTATTCTACTTATGATAAAGAATTATATGCTCTTGTTCGGACTTTAGAAACATGGCAACATTATTTATGGCCCAAAGAATTTGTTATACATTCTGATCATGAATCTTTGAAACATATTAAAAGTCAAGCTAAACTGAATCGTAGACATGCTAAATGGGTTGAATTCATTGAGACTTTTCCTTATGTCATTAAACACAAGAAGGGAAAAGAAAATGTTATTGCTGATGCATTGTCTCGCCGCTATACTATGCTTTCACAACTTGACTTCAAAATATTTGGTTTAGAGACCATCAAAGATCAATATGTGCATGATGCTGATTTTAAAGATGTAATGCAGAATTGTAAAGAAGGAAGAATGTGGAACAAGTTCGTCGTTAACGATGGATTTGTGTTTCGTGCTAACAAGCTATGCATTCCAGCTAGCTCCGTTCGTCTTTTGTTGTTGCAGGAGGCGCATGGAGGAGGATTAATGGGACACTTTGGCGTGAAGAAGACGGAGGACGTACTTGCTACACATTTCTTTTGGCCAAAGATGAGACGGGATGTTGAGCGTTTTATTGCTCGATGCACTACATGTCAAAAAGCTAAGTCACGACTCAATCCTCATGGTTTATATATGCCTTTGCCTGTACCTAGTGTTCCTTGGGAGGATATATCTATGGACTTTGTTTTAGGTTTACCTCGAACAAAGAAGGGGAGGGATAGTGATGAGGACATCAATACAATTGTTACACACACAGCCCCTGCTGCTATACATAGTGGACCAATTACTAGAGCTCGTGCACGCCAACTAAATTACCAGGTACTTTCGTTTCTTGGTAATGATTCTAATGTTCATGAGAATATGATGCTGCCTAAATTGGATACATTTGTTTTGCTTACAAATAAAGGGCCTAGCTTGGAGAAGGATGAACATTGGAGCAAGAACAAGCATGGAGATGATGGCATGCGCAAGGGGAACAAGAACGGAGTTACAAGTGATGATTTCAGGACTTTGAAGCCACCATAATGGGTGCATGAAGCCTTGGACGAAATATACAAGATGCCACTTCATAAATTTCGTCCCGAGGCTATTTTAGGTGCTACGTCAGCTTATTATTGGGCCAGGCCCATGTAATTTCGAAATACATAAGTATAGGCTATTTTTAGAGTCCGTATGTGTGGGGAAACAAGAGATAGGGTTGATTTCGGACCCCTCCACCAAGGGCCACGAAATTCCCCCCTCTTCCTCCATATATACAGCCCTTAGGGCATCGTTTAGACTTTGGGTTTTGTTTAGATTAAAAGTTCGCCATAGCTGCAACTTCGTGTACTTCGTTTGTGTTCAACGACCAGACAAAGGCGTCACAGAACCCCACCTTGATCCATAAAGCTTTCATCTTATATTCGCAAATATCCAGATTGCAATCTCAGTTTCTTGCTTGTTCTTCGTTTGCTCGCAGGAAACAGACCCTCGTGGTCAGGTTGATCGTGCTCCGGCGTGGTCAATAACCTCTCGGAGTTGGTTTAGCGATTGCTAAGGCGCGACGTCCTCGCACGTTCGTAGTCGGATCGTCAAAGTTGACTTCCACCAAAGCGAAATCCACCATCTCATCAAAAGATGGGAGACCTTTGCCTCTATCAAGTGGTATCAGATTTCTAGGTTGCTCGGTGAGATTTTATAGTTTTTTCGTAGTTTAGATCGAGTCTGTTCTTCATACCTATAGTCCACGAAAAAGCCACAAAAAAATTAGGGTTAGTTCATCATATCCGAACCAATCTGAGCCTTTGCATAATCTTTTTAGGGTTTTGCTTTGTTGAATTTGCGGTTGCATCGTCGTGTCTAGTTGCTGGTCTTAGAGTCTAGTCTTTTAGAGTTTTGAGTTCTGGTCATAAGTTGTCACGCCGCCGCCGCACCATCATCATAACCCCTGCCATCTACCACCACCGCTTATCCGCCACCGCTTCGAATCCGTATCCATATACCACCACAACTGTCATATACCACCACCGCTGCCATCTACCACCATATATCCACCACCAATCCGAGTTCTTGTCATATTAGGTTTGTTTTCGAGATCCATCTAGATTCCGTTTCGGAAAAAAAAGAGTCCGGAAACCACGCTCCGTTTAGGCCCAAAATTTTTCGAAAACGCATTTTTCGAAAAAATTTCTGGCTATCCTATTTTTAGGTGTTTCTGTGTGTTTCGAGACAGGTGCCATTATAGGAAGTTTTTTTTGACCCGTTTCCAGTTTTTGGGTCCGGGCAGTAAAAAAAAAAATTTGGTCGAAAAAATTTCGTGCCCATCCTGTCAGTTTGAGCTAGGAAGAGTTTTGAGACACTCGCCATTATAGTGATTTTTCGCAAAAAAAAGTAGCGCAAAAAAAAAGAGCGCAAAAAAAAGAGCGAAAAAAAAATCCAGATTGTGCTTTTCCCTTGTTTACGTGCCGCGCCGTGATTTTGTTGGTGTTCTAGGCTCGCGTCTCTAGCACAGTCTAGCCTAGGACCAGCACAGTACCGTTGTTGAGCGTTTATTCAACTTTGCATCTCTGAATTGATTATTGCTGACCCTTTTTGCTACCATATTATAAGCCTTCCCAGCTCCACATACATCTACGTCGTGCGTTTGACTCTCCCTGGTAATCGCTCTATCCAAGCTTTGAGAGTTTTTGACTACAACGGTTGCCGATCACCGCCTGCTGCTGGGTAAGAACTGGTAAGAATTTGAGATTTGCTTGACGGATTTGTGACACCCACCACCACCTCTTGTTAGTAGTCTGTAGGATCATATTCTTGTGTGTTTCTATTGCTGCTAACCATGCCAGGATCACAAGCCGACGAGACTGACTGGGAGAACATGACGAATAAGGATTTGCATGATAAATTTCAGCAAATGATGAGTGAACAGGTGCAAGACGTGCTAAACAGATTTGAAGAGGCCATGGAGAAGATAGATGGCATGGAGAAGACGTTCGAAACAAAGCTCGATAACAAGTTTAATGAATTGCTCGCGCGTCTTCCACCACCACCACCCGCTGCACCTAACGCACCTCTCCAACAACAACAACAACGACTACCTCCACGTCGCGAAATAGACCTCCGCCGAGCGAGCGTGTTCCTCTTGCGTTTGGCCAAACTGTTGGTGCTGCTGTTGATACTTCTGTGGCTCCTGCTGCTGATGCGGAGGAGGATGATTATGTGGGAGATTACGAGGATGAGGTTGCTCAAAATCAGAACTACGTGCAACCACCAGCACCACCACCAGCAGGTCGAACTCAGGTATATATTCGTAATGGTAGGCCTGCACCACCACCTCAGGTACGAGATGATGTCCATATTCCTAAACTGAAGTTGAATATTCCACCATTTGAGGGTAGATATGTTCCTGATATATATCTTACTTGGGAGTTAGAAACTGAACAACGTTTTACATGTTTACAATATCCCGAGGAGAGACGGGTTGCTGCTGCTGTTTGTGCTTTCACTAGTTTTGCATGTGTCTGGTGGTCTGAACATTGTAGATTATATCCTATTCCAACTACTTGGGCTGCTTTGAAAACCGCTATGCGTACGCGTTGGGTTCCACCATATTATCAACCTGAATTGCTTCAAAAATTGCAGCGTTTAAGACAAGGAAAAAATTCCGTAGAAGAATATTATCAGGAATTACAAACTGGCATGATTCGATGTGGTATTGTTGAGGAGAATGAAGCTATGCTTGCACATTTTCTGGGTGGACTAAATAGAGAGATTCAGACCATTCTAGACTATAAGGAGTATACTAACATCACTCGTTTATTCCATCTTGCTTGTAAAGCTGAACGTGAAGTGCAGGATCGACAAGCATTGGGGCGAACTAACTTTTCTGCAGGACGACCTTCATCATGGACACCACGTGCATCTTCTACTTCAACTGCACCAGCACCTCCATCCGGTGCCACCTCCAGCCGTGATACAAGAAAACAGGCACAACCACCATTATCTGCCAAGAGCGCACCTGCGGGGCCTGCACAGCGTTCTTCTTCTTCCATGGCATCAACAGGGCACACAAGTGATATTATTTGTCGTCCTTGTAAGGGAGGAGGTCATTATGCGAGAGAATGCAAATCTCCGCGTGTGATGATTGCTACCGCGGATGGTGGATATGAGTCCGCTATTGACTATGATGAGGAGACAATTGCTCTTCTTACACGTGAAGAACATGGTGGAGATGATTCTGATCATAAGACGCAATACATGGCTCCTGAAGACGCTGACAGGTATGAATGTTTAGTTGCTCAACGTGTTTTGAGTGTGCAGGTCACACAAGCTGAGCAAAATCAGAGGCACAATTTGTTCCATACCAAGGGAGTTGTGAAGGAATGTTCTGTGCGCGTCATAATTGACTGAGGGAGCTGCAACAACTTGGCTAGCATGGAGATGGTGGAGAAGCTTTCTCTCACCACAAGACCACATCCACATCCTTACTACATCCAATGGTTCAACAACAGCGGCAAGGTTAAGGTAACACGTACTGTTCGTGTGCATTTTAGTATCTCTACATATGCTGATTATGTTGATTGTGATGTGGTACCTATGCAAGCATGTTCCTTATTACTTGGTAGACCATGGCAATTTGATAAAAATTCTGTACACCATGGTAGAAACAATCACTATACTCTTGTTCATAAGGATAAAAATATTACTTTGCCTCCTATGACTCCTGATTCCATTTTGAAAGATGATATTAATAGAGCTAATAAAGCAAAACAGGAGAAGAATAAGAGTGAAAATCAGATTGTGGCAAAAGAATTTGAGCAACAAATGAAGCCTAATAATAAACCATCTAGTGTTGCTTCTAAAATTCAATTGAAAAGTGCATGTTTATTTGCCACCAAATCTGATATTGATGAGCTAGATTTCAGCAAATCTGTTTGCTATGCTTTTGTGTGCAAAGAGGCATTATTTTCATTCGAGGACGTGCCTTCCTCTTTGCCTCCTGCTGTCACTAACATTTTGCAGAGTTCGCTGACGTTTTTCCACAAGACGTGCCACCAGGATTACCGCCTATTCGAGGGATTGAGCATCAGATTGACTTAATTCCCGGTGCTTCACTGCCAAACCGTGCACCATACTGTACCAATCCAGAGGAGACGAAGGAGATTATGCGTCAAGTACAAGAGCTTCTCGACAAAGGTTATATACGCGAATCCCTTAGTCCTTGTGCTGTTCCTATTATTCTAGTGCCGAAAAAGGATGGTACATCACGTATGTGTGTTGATTGTAGAGGCATTAATAATATTACTATTCGTTATCGTCATCCTATTCCTAGGCTAGATGATATGCTTGATGAATTGAGTGGCTCTACAATATTCTCCAAAGTTGATTTGCGTAGTGGCTACCATCAAATTCGTATGAAATTGGGAGATGAATGGAAAACAACATTTAAAACTAAGTTTGGATTATATGAGTGGTTAGTCATGCCTTTTGGGTTAACTAATGCACCTAGTACTTTCATGAGATTAATGAACGAAGTTTTACGTCCTTTCATTGGACGATTTGTGGTAGTTTACTTTGATGACATATTGATTTATAGCAGATCTTTGGAACAACATTTGGAACATTTACGTGTTGTTTTTATTGCTCTACGTGATGCACGTTTGTTTGCCTTGGGAAGTGCACCTTTTGCACCGACCGAGTATCTTTTCTTGGCTATGTTGTTACTCCACAGGGAATTGAAGTTGATAAAGCCAAGATTGAAGCTATTGAGAGTTGGCTGCAGCCCAAAACGGTCACACAAGTGAGGAGTTTTCTTGGCCTCGCTGGATTCTATAGGCGTTTTGTGAGAGATTTCAGCACCATTGCTGCACCTCTCAATGAGCTTACAAAGAAAGATGTGCCTTTTCTTTGGGGTACCGCACAGGAAGAAGCCTTCACGGTATTGAAAGATAAGTTGACACATGCTCCTTTACTCCAACTTCCTGATTTTAATAAGACTTTTGAGCTTGAATGTGATGCTAGTGGAATTGGATTAGGAGGTGTGTTATTACAAGATGGCAAACCTGTTGCATACTTTTCTGAAAAATTGAGTGGGCCTAGTCTGAATTATTCTACTTATGATAAAGAATTATATGCTCTTGTTCGGACTTTAGAAACATGGCAACATTATTTATGGCCCAAAGAATTTGTTATACATTTTGATTATGAATCTTTGAAACATATTAAAAGTCAAGCTAAACTGAATCGTAGACATGCTAAATGGGTTGAATTCATTGAGACTTTCCCTTATGTCATTAAACACAAGAAGGGAAAAGAAAATGTTATTGCTGATGCATTGTCTCGTCGCTATACTATGCTTTCACAACTTGACTTCAAAATATTTGGTTTGGAGACCATCAAAGATCAATATGTGCATGATGCTGATTTTAAAGATGTAATGCAAAATTGTAAAGAAGGAAGAATGTGGAACAAGTTTGTTGTTAACGATGGATTTGTGTTTCGTGCTAACAAGCTATGCATTCCAGCTAGCTCCGTTCGTCTTTTGTTGTTGCAGGAGGCGCATGGAGGAGGATTAATGGGACACTTTGGCGTGAAGAAGACGGAAGACGTACTTGCTACACATTTCTTTTGGCCAAAGATGAGACGGGATGTTGAGCGTTTTATTGCTTGCTGCACTACATGTCAAAAAGCTAAGTCACGACTCAATCCTCATGGTTTATATATGCCTTTGCCTGTACCTGGTGTTCCTTGGGAGGATATATCTATGGACTTTGTTTTAGGTTTACCTCGAACAAAGAAGGGGAGGGATAGCATATTTGTTGTCGTGGATAGATTCTCGAAAATGGCACACTTTATACCATGTCATAAAAGCGATGATGCTGTTAATGTTGCTGATTTGTTCTTTCGTGAAATTATTCGCTTGCATGGTGTGCCAAATACTATTGTTTCAGATCGTGATACTAAATTTCTTAGCCACTTTTGGAGATGTTTATTGGCTAAGTTGGGGACTAAACTGCTTTTTAGTACTACTTGTCACCCCCAAACTGATGGACAAACTGAAGTAGTCAATAGAACGTTGTCTACTATGCTTAGGGCTGTTTTGAAGAATAATAAGAAAATGTGGGA
>NW_021280228.1:0-1178 GCF_002162155.2 Triticum dicoccoides
ACGACTATCACTACCGTTTAGTAATAAAGTTAAGCATTACATCGCGATTGCATTGCATACAATAAAGCGACAACCATACGGCTCCTGCCAGTTGCCGATAACTTGGTTTACAAAACATGATCATCTCATACAATAAAATTCAGCATCATGCCTTGACCATATCACATCACAACATGCCCTGCAAAAACAAGTTAGACGTCCTCTACTTTGTTGTTGCAATTTTTTACGTGGCTGCTACGGGCTTAAGTAAGAACCAATCTCACCTACGCATCAAAACCACAACGATAGTTTGTCAAATAGACTCCGTTTTAACCTTCGCAAGGACCGGGCGTAGCCATACTTGGTTCAACTAAAGTTGGAGAGACAGTCGCCCGCAAGCCATCTCTGTGCAAAGCACGTCGAGGGAACCGGTCTCGCGTAAGCGTACGCGTAAGGTTGGTCTGGGTCGTCTCGTCCAACAATACCGCCAAACCAAAATATGACATGCTGGTAGGCAGTATGACTTGTATCGTCCACAACTCACTTGTGTTCTACTCGTGCATATAACATCAACATCAATAACCAGGCTCTGATACCACTGTTGGGTTTCGTAGTAATTTCAAAAATTTTCCTACGCGCACACAGGATCATGTGATGCATAGCAACGAGAGGAGAGTGTTGTCTACGTACCCAACGCAGACCGACTGCGGAAGCGATGACACGACGTAGAGGAAGTAGTCGTACGTCTTCACGATCCAACCGATCAAGCACCGAAACTACGGCACCTCCGAGTTCGAGCACACGTTCAGCTCGATGACGATCCCCGGACTCCGATCCAACAAAGTGTCGGGGAAGAGTTTCGTCAGCACGACGGCGTGGTGACGATCTTGATGAACTACAGCAGCAGGGCTTCGCCTAAACTCCGCTACAGTATTATCGAGGAATATGGTGGCAGGGGGCACCGCACACGGCTAAGGAATCGATCACGTGGATCAACTTGTGTCAACTTGTGTGTTTAGAGGTGCCCCTGCCTCCGTATATAAAGGAGCCAAGGGGGGAGGAGGCGCCGGCCAGGAGGAGGTGGCGCAGGAGGAGTCCTACTCCTACCGGGAGTAGGACTCCCCCCCCAATCCTATTCCAACTAGGATTCCCAAGGGGGAAAGAGGGAGAGGGGTGGCCGGCCACCTCTCCTAGTCCTA
>NW_021280229.1:0-1407 GCF_002162155.2 Triticum dicoccoides
ATTTCTAGACTCAACTTCGACCAGTTTGGCTTGGTAATCCTACAGGCAGTCAAGCTCTGATACCAACGCTGTCAGGACCCCGACTCAATGCCACATCGATCTAGCATGTAACACCTCATATCACTTTGCGGCCTCATGCACGGTATCCCCACGGGTGTCGCATTACCTTTGCCCGGGACCGTTTGCGCCTTTTGGCACACGTATATGACAGTGTCGCTAGCATCCATATGATAAGGAGCCCGGGCTGACATGGCTAGTCGTAAACCCAAAGTGGCACAGACTTACAGGGACAGGCATCCATGACCCAGCATCGAACGTGTCGGTCATCAGCGAGTGAATCCAGGCTGTAGCACTGGGCTAGCAGGACTCCGGTGAACCGGGCTGTAGCGGGCTAACAGGACTCCGGTATTCATCGCGTGACATTTCCCCGAAGGGACAGACACAGGAACGAAGAAGGACACATGCCGGCCAGCCTAAGTGTCCCGGAGCAGTAGCAAGCTACCATGGCTCGGTGGAAACACTAGGGGACATTTCCCGGTAAGAGAGGCTACCAAGGATAAACAACTAGGTTGTCAGATCCCACACATACCAAGCATTTCAATAACATACACACAATATGCTCGATATGTGCAAATACAACATGGCATCACAACATGACTCTACAACTCAAGTATTTTAATCAATAGGCTCCGAGGAGCGAGATATTACCAACATGGGTCTCACGACCCAACAATCAGAGCATACAAGTCAAGGCACAAGCGGAAGCTATCATGTCTGAGTACAGACATCTATAAATGAAAAAGGCTGAGAAGCCTGACTATCTACCAGATCCTGCCGAGGGCACAAGATCGTAGCTGAGGTATCAAGCTAAACGTCGAAGTCCACGCGAAACTACTAGTGAGACCGAAGTCTCTCTGCAAAAACATAAAATAGGAAAACGTGAGTACAAATGTACCCAGCAAGACTTACATCAGAACTAACTACATATGCATCATTATCAACAAAGGGGATGGTGGGGTTTAACTGCAGCAAGCCAGCTTTGACTCGGTGGCTATCCTGAACTACGACTGCAAGTAACTCTTTTGAGGTGGCGCACACGAGTCCACATATTCACCATATCAATACACCACTATGGATCCGCTCCCGTCTCCCTACGAGAACGCCATTCATAGCACTCACGCTTATCTTGCGTATTTTAGAGTATCCACTTTCACTTGTCTATGAACTGATATAAGCAACCCAGAAGTCCTTTTCCGCGGACACGGCTATTCGAATAGATGATGATAACCCTGCAGGGGTGTACTTCTTCATACATGTTTCCACCACTTAGCGTCTGCACACGACATGTGCTCGGCAGACTTCAAGCGAAAGCCGACGTGGGTGTAGACCACGACCTACCTAAACACT
>NW_021280230.1:0-1636 GCF_002162155.2 Triticum dicoccoides
TCTGGTCGCGTGATCGTCAAGTACTGGAGCCCACCAACAATACTCCGGTACTCGGTCGCATCAGAAGAAGAAAGAAGCACACCATCAACAGCATTGAGCTTATCAGTGGTAGACATGGGTGTAGTCGTCGGTTTGCACTTAAGCATCCCAGCTCGCTGCAACAAATCCAGAGAGTACTTCTTCTGCGTCATAACAAGGCCAGCAGCACGAGAAGTAACCTCCACACCAAGAAAGTAATGAAGCTTCCCAAGGTCCTTGACCGCAAAATCAGCACCAAGTGAGCAAACAAGCGCAGTAGCAGCCGACTGAGAGGAGCTGACCAAAATGATATCATCTACATAGACCAACAAGTACATAGTAACCTCAGGCCTTTGAAGAAGAAACAATGAGGAGTCAGCAGTTGATGATGCAAAACCATGAGCACGAAGAGCCATTGCAAGACGAGCATGCCAAGCACGAGGAGCCTGCTTCAGACCATAAATTGCCTTGGACAGACGACAGAGATGATCAGGGCGATCCGGATCAGAGAAACCCGGAGGCTGGCGCATGTAAACCTCCTCCGCCAAGACACCATGAAGAAAAGCATTTTGAACATCAAGCTGACGAAGAAACCAACCTCGAGTAACAGCCAGAGAGAGAAGAAGTCTGATGGTAGTAGGCTTGACCACTGGACTGAAGGTGTCTTCATAGTCAAGTCCAAAACGCTGTCGAAAACCACGAGCAACCAGACGAGCATTATAGCGCTCAATGGACCCATCAGAATGCCTCTTCACTTTGAAAACCCATTTGGAATCAATGACATTTACCCGTGATTGTGGAGGAACAAGAGTCCATGTCTGATTGCGAAGAAGCGCTTGATACTCCTGCTCCATGGCCTCTCTCCAATGAGGAATGCGCATAGCAGCTTGATACGTGCGTGGCTCAGAGGATGGATCTGCGAGAGCAGCAGACATGCATGCCGCTAACCAAGCAACTGTGCCATCGTGACGTTGCTTAGGCTGAAAAATGCCACTCCGACTGCGCGTATGTGGACGAAGAGCAGCAGCAGGAGCCGGCGGAGGCGAAGGTGACGGAGACGTGACGGTCGCCGGAGATGCAGGAATCACCTCAGGCGAGCTCGGGACAGACGACTCCGGGCTGCATGGCGAAGACTGGCCCGACGACATGGGCTCAGAGGCCATGGGCGAACCGAGGATGGGCGAGGCCAGCTCCGGTGACACCGGCCCAGACGGCCTTGGCGAGGCGAGAGCAGGCGAGGCCGGCCCTGGTGAGAAGGGCCCAGACACCCTGGGCGAGGCAGGGGCGGGCGAGGCCAGGCCTGGTGATGACTGCCCCGACGCCCTGGGCGAGACGGGGACCGAGGAGGCCGGCCCAGTCGGCGGGGTTGGAGGGCGCGACGATGGCGAAGGCAGCCCAGAAGCCAGAGGCGACCGGGCCAGGACGTCGATCGGCCGTGCATGAGCACGGAAACCGAGGCCATGCAGGGGCGCCATGTGCTCCTCATGCACAACAGAAGGTGCCGAGGATGAAGGCGATGGCGACGAAGAGGAAGATGGCGCTTCCAGAATCTCCAAACGAGCCCCACGACTAGTGCCTGCACCATGGTTAGGCAACAATAGAGGAGAATATGCAACAT